>NW_028270177.1:51318233-51475733 GCF_037043375.1 Chiloscyllium plagiosum
CCACCCCCTGTTGATGCGTTCGAGGAGTGGGAGATTATGGAAACTTCCCGTTGCTGTGCAACATTTTGAGGGGCTGATGGGTCTTCTCATATTTCTCCATAATAGATGGAGGTACTGAACGGTCTCCTCATGTATCCCAGAGATGGGACTAAGATGGCGATTGGTCTTCTCTTGTTCCCATACAACAGACACGTGTCTGAATTACCTCCTCCTTTCTCATGAAATAAGTCTCAAATAGTTTTTATCCTTATCCAATTCTCTTGCAACAGACTCGGTGGGTATGAATGGCTTCCTGCTATCCCAGTGTAACAAATCTCCAGTCACTGTGTGACCGCTTTCAGTTCCTATGTTACAGACTTGAGGAGGCTGAATGGACAAATCCTGTTGCTGTGTAATAGGATACTGGTGCAGCATGGCCTACTCTGGGGCCAGTGTTATAGATTCAAGGGGCTGATTGGCCTCCTCCTGTAAATATACATCAGGCTCCAGAGGCTGAACAGCCTCGTCCTATTCTGGTGTAACAGGGTCAAAGGCCTGAATATCCTTCTGTTGTTCGTGTGTAACAGGCTGAAGAATGGAATGGATTCCTCCATTATCTGTGTAATTCGCTTCAGTTGTTGACTCCTTCCTGGCATCTATGTTGAAATAAGATATTCTTTCATTTTTGTAAACTCCAATGGCTATTGGATCAACCTGATCTTCCTTTCGTTATAAGTTAGCACCTTTATTGCAGGAATCAGTTGAGGGGACCAGCTCTGAGCTGCTTCCAAGATAATAACATCTTTTCTTCATCGAAGAGACCAAATCTGTACACACTACTCCAGATGTGATCTCACTAAGATCCTGTACAGCAGCAGCAATGCTTTACCAGCCTGCTGTAAGGTTCCCACCCAGGTTAGAGCAGTCTCAGGTCTCTGGGGGAAATACAGAGCATTGTTGAACGATCATTGTCCTTCTCTACTCCACTAGCATAACGGGAGATCTGGAGAAAATGTCACGATGATGTTTAAGAAGATCATGAATGATGTGGCAAGATGATCTCTACCATTAATCTCCCCAAAGTCCACGTCACTCAGATTCTACAGAATCTTGTAAGGTGGAGCGTAAAAACAGCAAGGAGCAGGAAACATTGATGGGGGTTATATATCAAAGTGAAAGCTGCAATACAAATATTGGGCAGGTTATAAAACAGGAAAATGAGATATACACATTTGTGGCTACTGCAGTAATAATGTACTGTTTACATTATATCTAAACTGTGTTAACCAAACTGAATGCTAATGCTGGGAAAAATGGATTTCATGAGCATGTGTTAGATAGCTGGCATTAACATTTTGTTGAGCACAGAGCTAGAGATCACGTTATTTAGAAATTGATGTTGGATGATCAGAAAAGCTAATTGAAAACTTTAGTTTAAAAGGATGTTTTGGGAACAGTGACCACAATGCATTGGTTTTCTTTTATGCTGTTTGAGTACACGGTAGTTTTTGTTTTATTTGAAGTATCTGTTATAAATCTGAATCATGCAAGCCCTGAAGGTGTGAGGAGAAAGTGGGCACTGCAGCTGCTGGAGGTCAGTGGCGCTGGAAAAGCACAGTCAGGCAGCGTACGAGGAGCAGGAGCATTGTCGTTTCGGGCACAACCCTTGATCAGGAATGAGGCTTCTGGATCAAGAGAGCTGAGAGTGAAATGAGAAGGGGGTGTGGCAGGAGGCAGGTAGCTAGGAATGCGATAGGTCGATGAAGGTGGTGTTGAAAGTGATAGGTGATGTAGGGAGACAGAACGCCTCATCTACTGCATCCTTTAAACTCAGTGTGGTCTTCTCCACATTGGCGAGACACAATGGATGTAAACAGTGGATTTTCAGAAAAATGTTGATAAATCTCCCAGCCTAGTTTGCAAAATCAAATCTTAGTGAATTGGGGCGAATATATGGCCATGTTTCTAGAATGGGACAGCTGACAGGAAACAGAGAATTTAAAAAAGCAGACACGTGAAGCAACAGCCTGACCTGGTATTTAAGGTCTGATTCTGTGAGTATGACTATGTCCCAGACACCCCATCACTTTCCCCGGATATCTACTGTTTCACCAGCAGGACAGACAAAGCAGACGTGGTGGTACAGTGGGATACAGTTGGAAGGGAATTGCTCTGGGAGTCCTCAACAGTGAACTGTATCCCAGGAAGACTCATGGCATTAGTTTACACATGAGAAAGGAAACCTCCTGCTAATTACTATGTACCAGCCTCTCCCAACTGATGAGTCAGTACTCCTCCAAGCTGACCAACACTGTGAGATATTGAACCCAATCAGATAAAGTGAACCTTTATTAGTCTGTTTTTCTTAGCTAAATTGACAACATTTATGAAGTATTGTCATAACCCAATAATTATCAATATTGTTAAAGCATGAATGACAATGTGTCAGATCGACAGCAATACAGCCAAAATCATGTTTCTTTGGTCTGTGGGAGGAAATGCACACAGACACGGCGAGAATGGTAACTCCACACAGCCAGTCACCCAAGGCCAGAACCAAAGCCGAGACCCTGGTGCTGTGAGACAGCAATGCTCACCACTGAGCCACCACGTGTTATTTGATGGAGAAATAATGATATCATTTCATCAAATAACTCGTACGTATGGACTACCGAGTAGAGACCTATTCTGTATTTTTTCCCAGATCAGAGATTTGATTTAAAAAAAAACACATTTTCCCCACACTCTTACAGATCCGGAAAAGGGAAGATGGCGCTTATTGCTGAGAATATACTCTCGGTCATTACCCTTGATCATTAGTTGGAGAGTGTCCCCTCAGACGAGACTGGGCAGCTTTGTGATGACTGCGAGAGAGTTGGGGGTTTAGAACACTTCGGACACATGGGAGGATATTTGTGAAAATTCTCGAAGGATTTTGATCTGTCATAAGACCCATTCCATGCAGTTGAAAATTCTTCGTAGGGTCTATCTGACCCCAAATTGTCTCTCAAAATGCTAAGTGGGATTATCTTCAGCATGTCCTAAATGCAGAATGACTACAGACACTCTTACTCGTTGCTTGTGGTTCTGCTGTAGACGATATTGAAACACAGTGTCAGTTGTGACAGAGTGCGTAATGGGGACTGAATTGGAGATGGACTTGGTTTCTGTTTTCCTGGGTCTGCCCAAGGTATTTTCCACAGATGAACATGGGAAAAAAATATATCCTTACAATCCGTACTTTCTGTGTTCGAAAAATATCCTGTTGTGTTGGATGTCTGAACTCCCCCACCCCCAGAGAGGAAGAACAATGAACATAAAAATGTGTATCAGTTAATGCTCTTGATGAACCAGAGCTGTTCTCTTGTTATGCTGAGCTGTATTATTTATTCATTATTTATTGTTTAGTTTTGTTTTTTTTTCTTCTGTCTGTGTAGTGTTTTAACTTGTTTTGTATGTACATGCAATTGGATGTAATTTTTTTCAGATATTTGAGTTGTGTTGTTGTTGGTTTATTATAATATTAAGAACCTCTTTTTAAATATTTTTTAAATTAAAATGCTAACATTGATAGAATACAGTCCAAAAAAAACTCTCATTAGAGAGACCACTTATGGTGGTTTATCGTGAGGATCACCACATCTCGGGTGATGGGGTGAGGCTGAGAGAGTGTCCCCTTCATGGTAATCTCTGTCAGTGTGAGGTACTGAACCTGTGCTGTTGCCCTGCATCGACATCACAAACCTGCCGTCATGCCAACTGAGTGGGAGACTGTGTAACAGACAGAAACAGTCACAAACATAGAGTAAGAGAAACATTCATAATAAGGAAAGTGGTAAAGTTCAGATAACAGTCAAGATAACGCCTGAGGGTAAAAATGTTCTCTGCTCGAAATTGTATTTATAACAAGACGTGTTTAGAAGTTGTTTTTGGTTTAATATCATTAAGGTGAGTCAAGTGACTCTTATGTATTACACATTGGGACACGACCATTTTCCTGAAACAGGGAAATATTTGGAACATTATCTGGAACATTCTATAATCGGCATTCTCCAGAATATTCTATGACTGTGTGGGAGGTATTGTAAAAGAGAGAGAGAAGGTGTTGCATGCAGTAGTGAGAGTGGGGGACCATGAGCCTTGTTCAGGAGTAGTTGCAATCACAGATATATAGTGATTGTGAGGGAGCAGACAGAATACGGTGACCCTTATCCTGACAGAGCAGGGAAGGTTATTGATGCTTGTCCTGTATTGCTGGACATTTCTTCAGACCTCAAATACTGCACTGAACTCGGTAGTGAGCACAAACCATGCTCGGTGGGTCTGGTGATGTGGCACCCTCTGGGATGGGAATGTTCCCCCTCTATACTCACCCATCCAATACGCCCACCATGCCCCATCAACAAACCATGGTGTAATTGGCCATTATCTACCAGTATGCCAATCTGCCATTTCCCTGCCTTTGCTCTGTATCCATCTATTCCTTTCCTATCTGTGTATTTGTCCAAATGCCTTTTCAATGTTGTTAGTGTGCCCACTTCAACCACTTCCACTGGCAGCTCAGTCTAATTTGCTAGTTCACCTTGGATTCTATGCGATCTAACCTTCTAGAACGGCCTACGATGTGGAAACTTATCAAAGGCCTTACTGAAATCCATATATAATATGTCTACAACCCTGCTCTCATCAACCTTCCTGGTCACTTCCTCAAAAATCTCTATCAAAATTTGTAAGGCATGCTGACTGCTCCAAGTCAAACTCTGTCTTTCCAAATGCATGCACATCTTATCTCTCAGAACATTCTCAAGTGGTTTACCAAAAACAGGTGTGAAGCTTACTGGTCTATATTTCCTAGGCTTTTCTTTGCAGCCCTTCTTGAAGAAGGGCACAACATTTGCTACCGCCCAGTCTTCCGGGATCTTGGTCCTAAGCTTTTTCTCTCGCCTCGTACAGTGCTCTTAGATATATCTGGTCAGGACCAAGAGATATGTCTGACTTTGTGCGTTCTCATATGTCCAACAGCACCCCTACTGTGATATGGACAGTACCAAGATATGACAACTAACCTTCTAAAGGTCACAGATGTTCATGTCTTTCTTCATGATAAACACAGAGGGGAAATTGAGGACTTCACCCATCTCTTGAGGTTTTACGCATGCATGCCAGTTTTGGATTTTAAAGCATCCTATTCTCTCTCTAGTTGCTCTTTATTTTTCCTATACTGAATTTGGATTCACTCTAATCTTCTCAGCCATGACTACCTCATACCCCCTTATGGCCTTGCTGATATCCTTCTTCAGTAAACTCCTCTATCCCCTGTATACCTCCAGGGATTCCCTTGATACGAACTGCCTGAACATGAGCCACGCCTCCTTTTTTTCTGGTCAAAGTCTCAATATCTCTTGACATCCAGAGTTCTCTCTTCAAGTCTCACATAACCTTCACCCTCACAGGAAAATGGAAACCTTGACCTCGAGCTATCTCACATTTAAAGCCCTCCCACTTGCCTAAGATCCTTTTACCTGGAATCAAACAACTCCAATCATCCCCTGCAATCTCCTGTGTAACTCCAATAACATACGCCTTGCCCCAATTTAGAACTTGAATCTGTGGACCAATTTTGTCCCTACCATAACTATTTAAAAATTAATACAACTCTAATCACTTTTACCAAAATGCTCCCCCACTTCACCTATCCTGCCCTATTTCCGCGTTTGTCCCTTCCCGAGTACGATACTCTATATTTTGATTGTGGAAACTTCGCTGAACACACTAAACAAATTACGTTCCATATAAGTTCTTAACCATCTGGAAGCCCCAGTCTATGTTGGGAAAATTGAAATCAACTATTATAACATCCCTATTGTTCCTGCAAGTCTCCCCAGTCCCCCTTCATATTTGTTCCTCAAATTCACATTGTTGATTATAGTGCAACCACTATAACATTACCATTCCCCTCTAACTACTTTGCACCATTCACGAAACCTCATTGGATATTATCTCGGTTTTTTCAACTTTAAATACTGGTGTGATACTCGCCTTAATCAGCACTATTTGTATTTAAACTGTTTCCATTTACATTTCTACATTGCAGTGATTTTCACATCCATGGCACACCTTGTCAAGGCACGGTGGAGATATGGAGCTGTAAATGGCTGTGAGCTGCACCATTGGCTGTCACTTCCAACATTGCCTGCAAGTTTCCCCACACGGGACAGTTATCTAACACAGTGTTACCGAAAAATGCAACAGCCTGGGTTTATATATGAATGAACCATTGTGGTCTGCACTGCTCCCCACGCTGGACATTTATCCCAGGGTTATAGATCAAGTACTGGTGTGGGGTGCACAGAGTTCCATTCTGGATATTGCTGGGTTGCATTCAGAAGTACGCTAGCCATATCTACACAGTGCTCCATCCTGAAAGTATAATGGACGGGCTGGTTATGTGAGTTTGATGGCGAATGTGAGAGAAGTAAACATCTGGCTAAACCTTTATTTTATGTTTTTATTCTTGTTATTGGACCGTTCAAATTCGGACTCATCCGGTTAGACCTGACCCTCTGGATGAGTCATGGTGACTGTTGTTGCAGCGTCTGAGTCTGCAACATGCATTCTCTCTCACACACGCATTCTCTCTCACACACACATTCTCTCTCTCACACACACATTCTCTCTCTCTCACACACGCATTCTCTCTCACACACGCATTCTCTCTGACACACGCATTCTCTCTCACACACATTCTCTCTCTCACACACATTCTCTCTCTCACACACGCATTCTCTCTGACACACGCATTCTCTCTCACACACATTCTCTCTCTCACACGCAATCTCTCACATACACATTCTCTCTCTCACACACACGCATTCTCTCTCTCACACACATTCTCTCTCTCACACACACGCATTCTCTCTGACACACGCATTCTCTCTCTCACACACATTCTCTCTCTCACACACGCATTCTCTCTGACACACGCATTCTCTCTCACACACGCATTCTCTCTCACACACACGCATTGTCTCTCACACACACATTCTCTCTCACACACACACATTCTCTCTCTCACACACACATTCTCTCTCTCTAACACACATTCTCTCTCTCACACATGCATTCTCTCTGACACACGCATTCTCTCTCTCACACACACATTCTCTCTCTCACACACGCATTCTCTATCTCTGACACACATTCTCTCTCACACACAATTCTCTCTCTCTGAAACACATTCTCTCTCTCACACACACATTCTCTCTCACACACGCATTCTCTCTCTGACACACACATTCTCTCACACACACACATTCTCTCTCACACACGCATTCTCTCTCACACACGCATTCTCTCTCTCACACACGCATTCTCTCTCACACACACATTCTCTCTGACACACGCATTCTCTCTGACACACACATTCTCTCTCACACACACATTCTCTCTCACACACACACATTCTCTCTCTCACACACATTCTCCCTCTCACACACACATTCTCTCTCACACACATTCTCTCTCTCACACACATTATCTCTCTCACAGACACATTCTCTCTCACACACACATTCTCTCTCTCACACACACATTTTCTCTCTCACACACATTCTCTCTCACACACACATTCTCTCTCTCACACACGCATTCTCTCACACACGCATTCTCTCTCACACATACTCATTCTCTCTCACACACGCATTCTCTCTCTCACACAAACATTCTCTCTCTCACAAACATTCTCTCTCTCACACACACAATCTCTCTCACACACACACGCATTCTCTCTCTCACACATTCTCTCTCTCTCACACACACATTCTCTCTCTCTCACACACACATTCTCTCTCACACACACATTCTCTCTCTCACACACACGCATTCTCTCTTACACACGCATTCTCTCTCACACACGCATTCTCTCTCACACGCACATTCTCTCTCACACGCACATTCTCTCTCACACACGCATTCTCTCTCACACACGCATTCTCTCTCACACGCACATTCTCTCTCACACACACATTCTCTCACACACACATTCTCTCTCTCACACACACATTCTCTCTCTCACACACATTCTCTCTCTCACACACACATTCTCACACACAGATTCTCTCTCTCACACACGCATTCTCTCTCACACACACATTCTCTCACACACATATTCTCTCACACACACATTCTCTCTAACACACGCATTCTCTCTCACTCACACATTCTCTCTCACACACACATTCTTTCTCTCACACACATTCTCTCTCACACACACGCATTCTCTCTCACACACACGCATTCTCTCTCTCACACACACATTCTCTCTCTATCACACACACATTCTCTCTCACACACACGCATTCTCTCTGACACACGCATTCTCTCTCTCACACACACATTCTCCCTCTCTCACACACATTCTGTCTCTCACACACACATTCTCCCACTCTCACACACATTCTCTCACTCACACATACATTCTCTCTCACACACACATTCTCTCTATCACTCGCACATTCTCTCTCTCTCACACACATTCTCTCTCTCACACACGCATTCTCTCTCACACACGCATTCTCTCTCACACGCACATTCTCTCTCACACACACAATCTCTCACACACACATTCTCTCTCACACACACACATTCTCCCTCTCACACACATTCTCTCTCTCACACACACATTCTCTTTCACACACACATTCTCTCACACACACATTCTCTCTCACACACACACACATTCTCTCTCTCACACACATTCTCTCTCTCACACACGCATTCTCTCTCACACACACATTCTCTCACACACACATTCTCTCTAACACACGCATTCTCACACACACATTCTCTCTCACACACACATTCTCTCTCTCACACACACATTCTCTCTCACACACACATTCTCTCTCACACATGCATTCTCTCTCACACACACATTCTCTCTCACACACATTCTCTCTCTCACACACATTCTCTCTCTCACATACACATTCTCTCTCACACACACACGCATTCTCTCTCTCACACACATTCTCTCTCTCTCTCACACGCATTCTCTCTGACACACGCATTCTCTCTCTCACACACATTCTCTCTCTCACACACGCATTCTCTCTGACACACGCATTCTCTCTCACACACGCATTCTCTCTCACACACACGCATTGTCTCTCACACACACATTCTCTCTCACACACACATTCTCTCTCCAACACACATTCTCTCTCTCTCACACACATTCTCTCTCTCACACACGCATTCTCTCTGACACACGCATTCTCTCTCTCACACACATTCTCTCTCTCACACACGCATTCTCTCTCTCTGACACACATTCTCTCTCACACACAATTCTCTCTCTCTGAAACACATTCTCTCTCTCACACACACATTCTCTCTCACACACGCATTCTCTCTCTGACACACACATTCTCTCTCACACACACATTCTCTCTCACACACACACATTCTCTCTCTCACACACATTCTCCCTCTCACACACACATTCTCTCTCACACACATTCTCTCTCTCACACACATTATCTCTCTCACAGACACATTCTCTCTCACACACACATTCTCTCTCTCACACACACATTTTCTCTCTCACACACATTCTCTCTCACACACACATTCTCTCTCTCACACACGCATTCTCTCACACACGCATTCTCTCTCACACATACTCATTCTCTCTCACACACGCATTCTCTCTCTCACACAAACATTCTCTCTCTCACAAACATTCTCTCTCTCACACACACAATCTCTCTCACACACACACGCATTCTCTCTCTCACACATTCTCTCTCTCTCACACACACATTCTCTCTCTCTCACACACACATTCTCTCTCTCACACACACGCATTCTCTCTTACACACGCATTCTCTCTCACACACGCATTCTCTCTCACACGCACATTCTCTCTCACACGCACATTCTCTCTCACACACGCATTCTCTCTCACACACGCATTCTCTCTCACACGCACATTCTCTCTCACACACACATTCTCTCACACACACATTCTCTCTCTCACACACACATTCTCTCTCTCACACACATTCTCTCTCTCACACACACATTCTCACACACAGATTCTCTCTCTCACACACGCATTCTCTCTCACACACACATTCTCTCACACACATATTCTCTCACACACACATTCTCTCTAACACACGCATTCTCTCTCACTCACACATTCTCTCTCACACACACATTCTTTCTCTCACACACATTCTCTCTCACACACACGCATTCTCTCTCACACACACGCATTCTCTCTCTCACACACACATTCTCTCTCTATCACACACACATTCTCTCTCACACACACGCATTCTCTCTGACACACGCATTCTCTCTCTCACACACACATTCTCCCTCTCTCACACACATTCTGTCTCTCACACACACATTCTCCCACTCTCACACACATTCTCTCACTCACACATACATTCTCTCTCACACACACATTCTCTCTATCACTCGCACATTCTCTCTCTCTCACACACATTCTCTCTCTCACACACGCATTCTCTCTCACACACGCATTCTCTCTCACACGCACATTCTCTCTCACACACACAATCTCTCACACACACATTCTCTCTCACACACACACATTCTCCCTCTCACACACATTCTCTCTCTCACACACACATTCTCTTTCACACACACATTCTCTCACACACACATTCTCTCTCACACACACACACATTCTCTCTCTCACACACATTCTCTCTCTCACACACGCATTCTCTCTCACACACACATTCTCTCACACACACATTCTCTCTAACACACGCATTCTCACACACACATTCTCTCTCACACACACATTCTCTCTCTCACACACACATTCTCTCTCACACACACATTCTCTCTCACACATGCATTCTCTCTCACACACACATTCTCTCTCACACACATTCTCTCTCTCACACACATTCTCTCTCTCACATACACATTCTCTCTCACACACACACGCATTCTCTCTCTCACACACATTCTCTCTCTCTCTCACACGCATTCTCTCTGACACACGCATTCTCTCTCTCACACACATTCTCTCTCTCACACACGCATTCTCTCTGACACACGCATTCTCTCTCACACACGCATTCTCTCTCACACACACGCATTGTCTCTCACACACACATTCTCTCTCACACACACATTCTCTCTCCAACACACATTCTCTCTCTCTCACACACATTCTCTCTCTCACACACGCATTCTCTCTGACACACGCATTCTCTCTCTCACACACATTCTCTCTCTCACACACGCATTCTCTCTCTCTGACACACATTCTCTCTCACACACAATTCTCTCTCTCTGAAACACATTCTCTCTCTCACACACACATTCTCTCTCACACACGCATTCTCTCTCTGACACACACATTCTCTCTCACACACACATTCTCTCTCACACACGCATTCTCTCTCACACACGCATTCTCTCTCTCACACACGCATTCTCTCTCACACACACATTCTCTCTGACACACGCATTCTCTCTGACACACACATTCTCTCTCACACACACATTCTCTCTCTCACACACACATTCTCTCTCTCACACACATTCTCCCTCACACACACACATTCTCTCTCGCACACATTCTCTCTCTCACACACACTATCTCTCTCACAGACACATTCTCTCTCACACACACATTCTCTCTCTCACACACACATTCTCTCACACACGCATTCTCTCTCACACACACTCATTCTCTCTCACACACGCATTCTCTCTCTCACACAAACATTCTCTCTCTCACAAACATTCTCTCTCTCACACACACAATCTCTCTCACACACACACGCATTCTCTCTCTCACGCATTCTCTCTCTCTCACACACACATTCTCTCTCTCACACACACACATTCTCTCTCACACACACATTCTCTCTCTCACACACACGCATTCTCTCTCACATACGCATTCTCTCTCACACACGCATTCTCTCTCACACGCACATTCTCTCTCACACGCACATTCTCTCTCACACAGGCATTCTCTCTCACACACGCATTCTCTCTCTCACACACACATTCTCTCTCTCACACACATTCTCTCTCTCACACACAGATTCTCACACACAGATTCTCTCTCTCACACACGCATTCTCTCTCACACTCACATTCTCTCTCTCACACACACATTCTCTCACACACACATTCTCTCTAACACACGCATTCTCTCTCACACACACATTCTCTCTCACACACACGCATTCTCACTCTCACACACACATTCTCTCTCTCTCACACACATTCTCTCTCTATCACACACACATTCTCTCACACACACGCATTCTCTCTGACACACGCATTCTCTCTCTCACACACACATTCTCTCTCACACACACACATTCTCCCTCTCTCACACACATTCTCTCTCTCACACACACATTCTCCCTCTCTCACACACATTCTCTCTCTCACACACACATTCTCTCTCACACACACATTCTCTCTCTCACTCGCACATTCTCTCTCTCTCACACACATTCTCTCTCTCACACACGCATTCTCTCTCACACACGCATTCTCTCTCACACGCACATTCTCTCTCACTCACACAATCTCTCACACACACATTCTCTCTCACACACACACATTCTCCCTCTCACACACATTCTCTCTCACACACACACATTCTCTTTCACACACACATTCTCACACACACACATTCTCTCTCACACACAAACACATTCTCTCTCTCACACACATTCTCTCTCTCACACACGCATTCTCTCTCACACACACATTCTCTCACACACACATTCTCTCTCACACACGCATTCTCACACACACATTCTCTCTCACACACACATTCTCTCTCTCACACACACATTCTCTCTCACACACATTCTCTCTCACACATGCATTCTCTCTCTCACACACATTCTCTCTCTCTCACACACATTCTCTCTCTCTCTCACACGCATTCTCTCTCACTCGCACACACACTTCCTCTCTCTCTCACACACATTCTCTCTCTCTCTCACACACGCATTCTCTCTCTCTTGCACACACGCATTCTCTCTCTCACACACATTCTCTCTCTCTCTGACACACATTCTCTCTCACACACACATTCTCTCTCTCACACACACATTTTCTCTCGCACATACGCATTCTCTCTCTCACTCGCATTCTCTCTCTCACACACACATTCTCTCTCACACACGCATTCTCTCTCTGACACACACATTCTCTCTCACACACACATTCTCTCTCACACACGCATTCTCTCTCACACACGCATTCTCTCTCTCACACACGCATTCTCTCTCACACACACATTCTCTCTGACACACGCATTCTCTCTGACACACCCATTCTCTCTCACACACACATTCTCTCTCTCACACACACATTCTCTCTCTCACACACATTCTCCCTCACACACACACATTCTCTCTCGCACACATTCTCTCTCTCACACACACTATCTCTCTCCCAGACACATTCTCTCTCACACACACATTCTCTCTCTCACACACACATTCTCTCACACACGCATTCTCTCTCACACACACTCATTCTCTCTCACACACGCATTCTCTCTCTCACACAAACATTCTCTCTCTCACAAACATTCTCTCTCTCACACACACAATCTCTCTCACACAAACACGCATTCTCTCTCTCACGCATTCTCTCTCTCTCACACACACATTCTCTCTCACATACGCATTCTCTCTCACACACGCATTCTCTCTCACACGCACATTCTCTCTCACACGCACATTCTCTCTCACACAGGCATTCTCTCTCACACACGCATTCTCTCTCACACGCACATTCTCTCTCACACACACATTCTCTCTCTCACACACACATTCTCTCTCTCACACACATTCTCTCTCTCACACACAGATTCTCACACACAGATTCTCTCTCTCACACACGCATTCTCTCTCACACACACATTCTCTCTCTCACACACACATTCTCTCACACACACATTCTCTCTAACACACGCATTCTCTCTCACTCACACATTCTCTCTCACACACACATTCTCTCTCTCACACACACATTCTCTCTCACACACACGCATTCTCACTCTCACACACACATTCTCTCTCTCTCACACACATTCTCTCTCTATCACACACACATTCTCTCACACACACGCATTCTCTCTGACACACGCATTCTCTCTCTCACACACACATTCTCTCTCACACACACACATTCTCCCTCTCTCACACACATTCTCTCTCTCACACACACATTCTCCCTCTCTCACACACATTCTCTCTCTCACACACACATTCTCTCTCACACACACATTCTCTCTCTCACTCGCACATTCTCTCTCTCTCACACACATTCTCTCTCTCACACACGCATTCTCTCTCACACACGCATTCTCTCTCACACGCACATTCTCTCTCACTCACACAATCTCTCACACACACATTCTCTCTCACACACACACATTCTCCCTCTAACACACATTCTCTCTCACACACACACATTCTCTTTCACACACACATTCTCACACACACACATTCTCTCTCACACACAAACACATTCTCTCTCTCACACACATTCTCTCTCTCACACACGCATTCTCTCTCACACACACATTCTCTCACACACACATTCTCTCTCACACACGCATTCTCACACACACATTCTCTCTCACACACACATTCTCTCTCTCACACACACATTCTCTCTCACACACATTCTCTCTCACACATGCATTCTCTCTCTCACACACATTCTCTCTCTCTCACACACATTCTCTCTCTCTCTCACACACGCATTCTCTCTCACTCGCACACACACTTCCTCTCTCTCTCACACACATTCTCTCTCTCTCTCACACACGCATTCTCTCTCTCTTGCACACACGCATTCTCTCTCTCACACACATTCTCTCTCTCTCTGACACACATTCTCTCTCACACACACATTCTCTCTCTCACACGCACATTTTCTCTCGCACATACGCATTCTCTCTCTCACTCGCATTCTCTCTCTCTCACACACACATTCTCTCTCGCTCTCACACACACACACTCTCTCTCACACACGCATTCTCTCACACACACACATTCTCTCTCTCACACACGCATTCTCTTTCTCACACACGCATTCTCTTTCTCACACACATTCTCTCTCACACACATTCTCTCTCTCACACACACATTCTCTCTCACACACACGCATTTTCTCTCTCGCACACGCATTCTCTCTCTCTCACACACACGCATTCTCTGTCTCACACGCACACGCATTCTCTCTCACACACATGCATTCTCTCTCTCGCACACACGCATTCTCTCACACACATTCTCTCTCTCACACACTCATTCTCTCTCTCACACACACACGCATTCTCTCTCACACACACATATTCTCACTCACACACGCATTCTCTGTCACACACACACTCATTCTCTCTCTCACACGCACACGCATTCTCTCTCGCACACACACATTCTCTCTCTCACACACACTCATTCTCTGTCTCACACGCACACGCATTCTCTCCCTCACACACACATTCTCTATCACACACGCATTCTCTGTCACTCACACTCATTCTCTCTCTCACACGCACACGCATTCTCTCTCGCACACACACATTCTCTCTCTCTCACACACGTATTCTCTCTCTCACACACACTCATTCTCTCTCTCTCACAAACATTCTCTCTCTCTCACACACACATTCTCTCTCACACACTCATTCTCTCTCTCACACGCACACGCATTCTCTCTCGCACACACACATTCTCTCTCTCACACACACGCATTCTCTCTCTCTCACTAACATTCTCTCTCTCTCACACACACATTCTCTCTCTCACACACACGCATTCTCTCTCTCACGCATTCTCTCTCTCTCTCACACACGCATTCTCTCTCTCTTGCACACACGCATTCACTCTCTCACACACATTCTCTCTCTCTCTCACACGCATTCTCTCTCACACACGCATTCTCTCTCACACACACATTCTCTCTCTCACACACGCATTCTCTCTCACACACACATTCTCTCTCTCTCTCACACACACATTCTCTCTCTCACACATTCTCTCTCAGACACACACACACATTCTCTCTCTCACACGCACATTCTCTCTCACACACACATTCTCTCTCTCTCTCACATGCATTTTCTCTCTCACTCACACACGCATTCTCTCTCTCTCACACGCATTCTCTCTCACACACGCATTCTCTCTCTCTCTCACACGCATTCTCTCTCTCTAAAACGCATTTTCTCTCTCTTGCACACACGCATTCTCTCTCACACACACATTCTCTCTCTCACACACGCATTCTCTCTGACACTCGCATTCTCTCTCTCACACGCATTCTCTCTCTCACACACGCATTCTCTCTCACACACACATTCTCTCTCTCACACACGCATTCTCTCTCACACACACATTCTCTCTCTCACACACACACATTCTCTCTCTCTCACGCACGCATTCGCTCTCTTGCATACTAATTCTCTCTCTCACACTCATTCTCGCTCTCACGCACGCATTCTCTCTCTCGCACACACGCATTCTCTCTCTCTCACACACTCATTCTCTCTCTCACGCACGCATTCGCTCTCTCTCTCCCACACTCATTCTCTCTCTCACACATGCATTCTCTCTCGCACACACGAATCCTCTCTCTCTCACACACTCATTCTCTCTCTCTCACGCACGCATTCGCTCTCTTGCACACTAATTCTCTCTCTCACACTCATTCTCTCTCTCACGCACGCATTCTCTCTCTCGCACGCATTCTCTCTTGCACACTCATTCTCTCTCTCACGCACGCATTCGCTCTCTCTCTCCCACACTCATTCTCTCTCACACACATGCATTCTCTCTCTCACACACGCATTCTCTGTCTCTCACACACGCATCCGCTCTCTTGCACACTAATTCTTTCTCACACTCATTCTCTCTCTCACGCACGCATTCTCTCTCTCGCACACACGCATTCTCTCTTGCACACTCATTCTCTCTCTCACGCACGCATTCGCTCTCTCTCTCCCACACGTATTCTCTCTCTCACACATGCATTCTCTCTCGCAGACACGCATTCTCTCTCACACACACACACATTCTCTCTCTCTCGCACACATGCATTCTCTCTCCCTCGCACACATGCATTCTCTCTCACACTCATTCTCTCTCTCACACACACACGCATTCTCTCTCTCACGCACACACGCATTCTCTCTCGCACACACGCATTCTCTCTCTCACACACACGAATCCTCTCTCTCACACACTCATTCTCTCTCTCATGCACGCATTCTCTCTCTCGCACACTCATTCTCTCTCTCACGCATGCATTCTCTCTCTCGCATGCATTCTCTCTCTCGCACGCATTCTCTCTCTCGCACACTCATTCTCTCT
Organism: Chiloscyllium plagiosum; assembly: GCF_037043375.1. Taxonomy (NCBI): domain Eukaryota; kingdom Metazoa; phylum Chordata; class Chondrichthyes; order Orectolobiformes; family Hemiscylliidae; genus Chiloscyllium; species Chiloscyllium plagiosum. Next base: position 51,335,630 of record NW_028270177.1, read on the forward strand.
CTCATGCACGCATTCTCTCTCTCACGAACGCATTCTCTCTTGCACACTCATTTTCTCTCTCTCGCACGCATTCGCTCTCTCTCTCCCACACTCATTCTCTCTCTCATGCACGTATTCTCTCTCTCGTGCACTCATTCTCCCTCTCACGTACACATTCTCTCTCTCTCAAAGACGCATTCTCTCTAAACACACATTCTCTCTCTCGCACAAACACATTCTCTCTCTCGCACAAATGCATTCTCTCTCTCACACGCAATCTCTCTCGCACACACGCATTCTCTCTCTCTCACACACGCATTCTCTCTCTCAGACACGCATTCTCTCTCTCTCACACACGCATTCTCTCTCTCTCACGCATTCTCTCTCTCTCACACACGCATTCTCTCTCTTACACATGCATTGTCACTCTCCCACACGCACACGCATTCTCTGTCACACACGCATTCTGTCTCTCTCACACGCACTCGCATTCTCTCTCTCTCTCACACATTCTCTCTCTCACACACATTCTCTCTCTCACACACGCATTATCTCTCTCACACACACACATTCTCTCTCTCACACATTCTCTCTCACACACACGCACATTCTCTCTCTCACACGCGCATTCTCTCTCACACACACATTCTCTCTATCTCTGACACGCATCCTCTCTCTCTCTCTCACACATGCATTCTCTCTCTCTCTCAAACGCATTCTCTCTCACACACGCATTCTCTCTCACACACGCATTCTCTCTCTCTCACACACACATTCTCTCTCTCTCTCACACACATTCTCTCTCTCACACACATTCTCTCTCTCACACACGCATTCTCTCTGACACACGCATTCTCTCTCTCACACACATTCTCTCTCTCACACACGCTTTCTCTCTCACACACACATTCTCTCGCTCACACACGCATTCTCTCTGACACACGCATTCTCTCGCTCACACACATTCTCTCTCTCACACACACATTCTCTCTCACTCTCACACGCATTCTCTCTCTCACAAACATTCTCTCTCTCTCACACACGCATTCTCTCTCTCACACACATTCTCTCTCTCACACACGCATTCTCTCTGACACACGCATTCTCCCTCACACAGGCATTCTCTCTCTAACACACGCATTCTCTCTCACACACACATTCTCTCTCACACACACATTCTCTCTCTCACACACACATTCTCTCCCTCTCTCACACACGCATTCTCTCTCACACACGCATTCTCTCTGACACACGCGTTCTTTCTCTCACACACATTCTCTCTCTAACACACACATTCTCTCTCTCACACACACATTCTCTCTCTCACACACGCATTCTCTCTGACACATGCATTCTCTCTCTCACACGCATTCTCCCTCTCACACACGCATTCTCTCTCACACACGCATTCTCTCTCACACACACACATTCTCTCTCTCTCACTCACGCATTCTCTCTCACACACACATTCTCTCTGACACACGCATTCTCTCTCTCACAAACATTCTCTCTCTCACACACATTCTCTCTCTCACACACGCATTCTCTCTGACACACGCATTCTCTCTCTCACACACATTCTCTCTCTCACACACACATTCTCTCTCTCTCACACTCGCATTCTCTCTCTCACACACATTCTCTCTCTCTCACACACGCATTCTCTCTGACACACGCATTCTCTCTCACACACACATTCTCTCTCACACACGCATTCACTCTGAAACATGCAATCTCTCTCACACACGCATTCTCTCTCTCAAACACGCATTCTCTCTCACACACACATTCTCTCTCACACACACATTCTCTCTCTCACACACATATTCTCTCACTCACACACACATTCTCTCTCACACACACGCATTCTCTCTGACACACGCATTCTCTCTCTCATACACATTCTCTCTCTCACACACGCATTCTCTCTCTCTCTGACACACATTCTCTCTCTCACACACACATTCTTTCTCACACACGCAGTCTCTCTCTGACACACACATTCTCTCTCACACACACATTCTCTCTCACACACGCATTCTCTCTCACACACGCATTCTCTCTCTCACACACGCATCCTCTCTCACAAACACATTCTCTCTGACACACGCTTTCTCTCTGACACACACATTCTCTCTCTCACACACACATTCTCTCTCTCACACACATTCTCTCTCTCACACACACATTCTCTCTCTCACACGCGCATTCTCTCTCACACGCACATTCTCTCTCTCACTCGCACATTCTCTCTCTCACACACATGCATTCTCTCACACACGCACATTCTCTCTCTCACTCTCACACTCTCTCGCTCTCACACGCACATTCTCCCTCTCTCACACACATTCTCTCTCTAACAACCACATTCTCTCTCACACCCACATTCTCTCTCTCACTCGCACATTCTCTCACACACACACACGCATTCTCTCTCACACTCGCATTCTTTCTCACACGCACATTCTCTCTCTCACACACATTCTCTCACACACACATTCTCTTTCACACACACATTCTCTCACACACACATTCTCTATCTCACACACACATTCTCTCTCTCACACACATTCTCTCTCTCACACACGCATTCTCTCTCACACACACATTCTCTCTCACACACACATTCTCTCTCTCACACACACATTCTCTCTCACACACACATTCTCTCTCACACACACATTCTCTCTCACACACATTCTCTCTCTCACACACGCATTCTCTCTCTCACTCGCACACACGCATTCTCTCTCTCACACACACATTCTCTCTCTCTCTCACACACGCATTCTCTCTCACTCGCACACACGCTTCCTCTCTCTCTCACACACGCATTCTCTCTCTCTTGCACACACGCATTCTCTCTCTCACACACATTCTCTCTCTCTCTGACACACATTCTCTCTCACACACACATTCTCCCTCACACACACACATTTTCTCTCGCACATACGCATTCTCTCTCACACACACATTCTCTCTCTCACACACACATTCTCTCTCACACACACATTCTCTCCCTCACTCGCACATTCTCTCTCTCACACACATGAATTCTCTCTCACACACGCATTCTCTCTCACACGCACATTCTCTCTCACACACATTCTCTCACACACACATTCTCTCTCACAAACACACATTCTCCCTCTCACACACATTCTCTCTCACACACACACATTCTCTTTCACACACACATTCTCTCACACACACATTCTCTCTCTCACACACACATTCTCTCTCTCACACACATTCTCTCTCTCACACACGCATTCTCTCTCACACACACATTCTCTCACACACACATTCTCTCTAACACACGCATTCTCTCTCACACACACATTCTCTCTCTCTCACACACGCATTCTCCCTCTCACACACATTCTCTCTCTCACACACACATTCTCTCTCACTCTCACACGCATTCTCTCTCTCACAAACATTCTCTCTCTCTCACACACGCATTCTCTCTCTCACACACATTCTCTCTCTCACACACGCATTCTCTCTGACACACACATTCTCTCTCTCACACACACATTCTCTCCCTCTCTCACACACGCATTCTCTCTCACACACGCATTCTCTCTGACACACGCGTTCTTTCTCTCACACACATTCTCTCTCTAACACACACATTCTCTCTCTCACACACACATTCTCTCTCTCACCCACGCATTCTCTCTGACACATGCATTCTCTCTCTCACACGCATTCTCCCTCTCACACACGCATTCTCACTCACACACGCATTCTCCCTCACACACACACATTCTCTCTCTCTCACTCACGCATTCTCTCTCACACACACATTCTCTCTGACACACGCATTCTCTCTCTCACAAACATTCTCTCTCTCACACACATTCTCTCTCTCACACACGCATTCTCTCTGACACACGCATTCTCTCTCTCACACACATTCTCTCTCTCACACACACATTCTCTCTCTCTCACACTCGCATTCTCTCTCTCACACACATTCTCTCTCTCTCACACACGCATTCTCTCTGACACACGCATTCTCTCTCACACACACATTCTCTCTCACACACGCATTCACTCTGACACACGCAATCTCTCTCACACACGCATTCTCTCTCTCACACACGCATTCTCTCTCACACACACATTCTCTCTCACACACACATTCTCTCTCTCACACACATATTCTCTCTCTCACACACACATTCTCTCTCACACACACGCATTCTCTCTGACACACGCATTCTCTCTCTCATACACATTGTCTCTCTCACACACGCATTCTCTCTCTCTCTGACACACATTCTCTCTCACACACAATTCTCTCTCTCTCTGACACACATTCTCTCTCTCACACACACATTCTTTCTCACACACGCAGTCTCTCTCTGACACACACATTCTCTCTCACACACACATTCTCTCTCACACACGCATTCTCTCTCACACACGCATTCTCTCTCTCACACACGCATCCTCTCTCACAAACACATTCTCTCTGACACACGCTTTCTCTCTGACACACACATTCTCTCTCTCACACACACATTCTCTCTCTCACACACATTCTCTCTCTCACACACACATTCTCTCTCTCACACACGCATTCTCTCTCACACGCACATTCTCTCTCTCACTCGCACATTCTCTCTCTCACACACATGCATTCTCTCACACACGCACATTCTCTCTCTCACTCTCACACTCTCTCGCTCTCACACGCACATTCTCCCTCTCTCACACACATTCTCTCTCTAACAACCACATTCTCTCTCACACCCACATTCTCTCTCTCACTCGCACATTCTCTCACACACACACACGCATTCTCTCTCACACTCGCATTCTCTCTCACACGCACATTCTCTCTCTCACACACATTCTCTCACACACACATTCTCTTTCACACACACATTCTCTCACACACACATTCTCTATCTCACACACACATTCTCTCTCTCACACACATTCTCTCTCTCACACACACATTCTCTCTCACACACACATTCTCTCTCACACACACATTCTCTCTCTCACACACACATTCTCTCTCACACACACATTCTCTCTCACACACATTCTCTCTCTCACACACGCATTCTCTCTCTCACTCGCACACACGCATTCTCTCTCTCACACACACATTCTCTCTCTCTCTCACACACGCATTCTCTCTCACTCGCACACACGCTTCCTCTCTCTCTCACACACGCATTCTCTCTCTCTTGCACACACGCATTCTCTCTCTCACACACATTCTCTCTCTCTCTGACACACATTCTCTCTCACACACACATTCTCTCTCACACACAAACATTTTCTCTCGCACATACGCATTCTCTCTCACACACACATTCTCTCTCTCACACACGCATTCTCTCTCACACACACATTCTCTCTCTCACTCGCACATTCTCTCTCTCACACACATGCATTCTCTCTCACACACGCATTCTCTCTCACACGCACATTCTCTCTCACACACATTCTCTCACACACACATTCTCTCTCACAAACACACATTCTCCCTCTCACACACATTCTCTCTCACACACACACATTCTCTTTCACACACACATTCTCTCACACACACATTCTCTCTCTCACACACACATTCTCTCTCTCACACACATTCTCTCTCTCACACACGCATTCTCTCTCACACACACATTCTCTCACACACACATTCTCTCTAACACACGCATTCTCTCTCACACACACATTCTCTCTCTCTCACACACATTCTCTCTCACACACACATTCTCTCTCACACATGCATTCTCTCTCACACACACATTCTCTCTCACACACATTCTCTCTCTCACACACGCATTCTCTCTCTCACTCGAACGCACGCATTCTCTCTCTCTCACACACACGCTTCCTCTCTCTCTCACACACATTCTCTCTCTCACACACACGCATTCTCTCTCACTCGCACACACGCTTCCTCTCTCTCTCACACACATTCTCTCTCTCTCTCACACACGCATTCTCTCTCTCTTGCACACACGCATTCTCTCTCTCACACACATTCTCTCTCTCTCTGACACACATTCTCTCTCACACAAACATTCTCTCTCTCAAACACACATTTTCTCTCGCACATACGCATTCTCTCTCTCACTCGCATTCTCTCTCTCTCTCACACACATTCTCTCTCACACACACATTCTCTCTCTCAAACACACATTTTCTCTCGCACATACGCATTCTCTCTCTCACTCGCATTCTCTCTCTCTCTCACACACATTCTCTCTCGCTCTCATACACACACACTCTCTCTCACACACGCATTCTCTCACACACACACATTCTCTCTCTCACACACGCATTCTCTTTCTCACACACGCATTCTCTTTCTCACACACATTCTCTCTCACAGACATTCTCTCTCTGACACACACATTCTCTCTCACACACACGCATTCTCTCTCTTGCACACGCATTCTCTCTCTCTCACACACACGCATTCTCTGTCTCACACGCACACGCATTCTCTCACACACACATTCTCTCTCTAGCACACACGCATTCTCTCTCTCGCACACACGCATTCTCTCTGACACACATTCTCTCTCTCACACACTCATTCTCTCTCTCTCACACACACGCATTCTCTCTCACACACACACATTCTCACTCACACACGCATTCTCTGTCACACACACTCATTCTCTCTCTCACACGCACACGCATTCTCTCTCGCACACACACATTCTCTCTCTCACACACACTCATTCTCTCTCTCACACGCACACGCATTCTCTCCCTCACACGCACATTCTCTCTCACACACGCATTCTCTGTCACACACACTCATTCTCTCTCTCACACACACTCATTCTCTCTCTCACACGCACATTCTCTCTCTCACACACATTCTCTCACACACACATTCTCTCTCACACACACACATTCTCCCTCTCACACACATTCTCTCTCTCACACACGCATTCTCTCTCACACACACATTCTCTCTCACACACACATTCTCTCTCTCACACACACATTCTCTCTCACACACACATTCTCTCTCACACACACATTCTCTCTCACACACACATTCTCTCTCACACACACATTCTCTCTCACACATGCATTCTCTCTCACACACATATTCTCTCTCACACACATTCTCTCTCACACACACGCATTCTCTCTCTCACTCGCACACACCCATTCTCTCTCTCACACACACATTCTCTCTCTCTCTCACACAAGCATTCTCTCTCACTCGCACACACGCTTCCTCTCTCTCTCACACACATTCTCTCTCTCTCTCACACACGCATTCTCTCTCTCTTGCACACACGCATTCTCTCTCTCACACACATTCTCTCTCTCTCTGACACACATTCTCTCTCACACACACATTCTCTCTCACACACACACATTTTCTCTCGCACATACGCATTCTCTCTCTCACACACACATTCTCTCTCACACACACATTCTCTCTCTCACTCGCACATTCTCTCTCTCACACACACGCATTCTCTCTCACACACGCATTCTCTCTCACACGCACATTCTCTCACACACACACATTCTCTCACACACACATTCTCTCTCACACACACACATTCTCCCTCTCACACACATTCTCTCTCTCACACACACATTCTTTTTCACACACACATTCTCTCACACACACATTCTCTCTCTCACACACACATTCTCTCTCTCACACACATTCTCTCTCTCACACACGCATTCTCACTCATACACACATTCTCTCACACACACATTCTCCCTAACACACGCATTCTCTCTCACACACACATTCTCTCTCACACACACATTCTCTCTCTCACACACACATTCTCTCTCTCACACACATTCTCTCTCACACATGCATTCTCTCTCACACACACATTCTCTCGCACACACATTCTCTCTCTCACTCGCACACACACATTCTCTCTCTCTCTCACACACGCATTCTCTCTCACTCGCACACACGCTTCCTCTCTCTCTCACACACATTCTCGCTCTCTCTCACACACGCATTCTCTCTCTCTTGCACACACGCATTCTCTCTCTCACACACATTCTCTCTCTCTCTGACACACATTCTCCCTCACACACACATTCTCTCTCTCACACACACATTTTCTTTCGCACATACGCATTCTCTCTCTCACTCGCATTCTCTCTCTCTCTCACACACATTCTCTCTCGCTCTCACACACACACACTCTCTCTCACACACGTATTCTCTCACACACACACATTCTCTCTCACACAGACGCATTCTCTCTCACACACACATTCTCTCACACACACATTCTCTCTAACACACGCATTCTCTCTCACACACACATTCTCTCTCACACACACATTCTCTCTCTCACACACACATTCTCTCTCACACACACATTCTCTCTCACACATGCATTCTTTCTCACACACACATTCTCTCTCACACATGCATTCTTTCTCACACACACATTCTCTCTCACACACATTCTCTCTCTCACACACGCATTCTCTCTCTCACTCGCACACACGCATTCTCTCTCTCTCACACACACGCTTCCTCTCTCTCTCACACACATTCTCTCTCTCTCACACACACGCATTCTCTCTCACTCGCACAGACGCTTCCTCTCTCTCTCACACACATTCTCTCTCTCTCTCACACACGCATTCTCTCTCTCTTGCACACACGCATTCTCTCTCTCACACACATTCTCTCTCTCTCTGACACACGCATTCTCTCTCTCTTGCACACACGCATTCTCTCTCACACACACATTCTCTCTCACACACACATTCTCTCTCTCACACACACATTCTCTCTCACACACACATTCTCTCACACACACATTCTCTCTAACACACGCATTCTCTCTCACACACACATTCTCTCTCACACACACATTCTCTCTCACACACACATTCTCTCTCTCTCACACACATTCTCTCTCTCACACACGCATTCTCTCTCTCACTCGCACACATGCATTCTCTCTCTCTCACACACACGCTTCCTCTCTCTCTCACACACATTCTCTCTCTCTCACACAGACGCATTCTCTCTCACTCGCACAGACGCTTCCTCTCTCTCTCACACACATTCTCTCTCTCTCTCACAAACGCATTCTCTCTCTCGCACTCACGCATTCTCTCTCTCACACATATTCTCTCTCTCTCTGACACACATTCTCTCTCACACACACATTCTCTCTCACACACACACATTTTCTCTCGCACATACGCATTCTCTCTCTCACTCGCATTCTCTCTCTCACTCGCACACACGCATTCTCTCTCTCTCACACACACGCTTCCTCTCTCTCTCACACACATTCTCTCTCTCTCACACACACGCATTCTCTCTCACTCGCACAGACGCTTCCTCTCTCTCTCACACACATTCTCTCTCTCTCACACACGCATTCTCTCTCTCTTGCACACACGCATTCTCTCTCTCACACACATTCTCTCTCTCTCTGACACACGCATTCTCTCTCTCTTGCACACACGCATTCTCTCTCACACACACATTCTCTCTCACACACACATTCTCTCTCTCACACACACATTCTCTCTCACACACACATTCTCTCACACACACATTCTCTCTAACACACGCATTCTCTCTCACACACACATTCTCTCTCACACACACATTCTCTCTCTCTCACACACATTCTCTCTCTCACACACGCATTCTCTCTCTCACTCGCACACACGCATTCTCTCTCTCTCACACACATGCTTCCTCTCTCTCTCACACACATTCTCTCTCTCTCACACACACGCATTCTCTCTCACTCGCACAGACACTTCCTCTCTCTCTCACACACATTCTCTCTCTCTCTCACACACGCATTCTCTCTCTCTTGCACACACGCATTCTCTCTCTCACACACATTCTCTCTCTCTCTGACACACATTCTCTCTCACACACACATTCTCTCTCTCACACACACATTTTCTCTCGCACATACGCATTCTCTCTCTCACTCGCATTCTCTCTCTCTCTCACACACATTCTCTCTCGCTCTCACACACACACACTCTCTCTCACACACGCATTCTCTCACACACACACATTCTCTCTCTCACACACGCATTCTCTTTCTCACACACGCATTCTCTTTCTCACACACATTCTCTCTCACAGACATTCTCTCTCTCACACACACGCATTCTCTCTCTCGCACACGCATTCTCTCTCTCTCACACACACGCATTCTCTGTCTCACATGCACACGCATTCTCTCACACACACATTCTCTCCCTAGCACACACGCATTCTCTCTCTCGCACACACGCATTCTCTCTCACACACACACAATCTCACTCACACACGCATTCTCTGTCACACACACTCATTCTCTCTCTCACACGCACGCGCATTCTCTCTCGCACACACACATTCTCTCTCTCACACACACTCATTCTCTCTCTCACATGCACACGCATTCTCTCCCTCACACACACATTCTCTCTCACACACGCATTCTCTGTCACACACACTCATTCTCTCTCTCACACGCACACGCATTCTCTCTCGCACACACACATTCTCTCTCTCACACACACGCATTCTCTCTCTCACACACACTCATTCTCTCTCTCTCACAAACATTCTCTCTCTCTCACACACACATTCTCTCTCACACACGCATTCTCTCTCTCACACGCACACGCATTCTCTCTCGCACACACACATTCTCTCTCACACACACACGCATTCTCTCTCTCACACACACTCATTCTCTCTCTCTCACAAACATTCTCTCTCTCTCACACACACATTCTCTCACACACACTCATTCTCTCTCTCACACGCACACGCATTCTCTCTCGCACACACACATTCTCTCTCTCACACACACGCATTCTCTCTCTCTCACAAACATTCTCTCTCTCTCACACACACATTCTCTCTCACACACACACGCATTCTCTCTCTCACGCATTCTCTCTCTCTCTCACACACGCATTCTCTCTCTCTTGCACACACGCATTCACTCTCTCACACACATTCTCTCTCTCTCTCACACGCATTCTCTCTCACACACGCATTCTCTCTCACACACACATTCTCTCTCTCACACACGCATTCTCTCTCACACACACATTCTCTCTCTCTCTCACACACACATTCTCTCTCTCTTGCACACACGCATTCACTCTCTCACACACATTCTCTCTCTCTCTCACACGCATTCTCTCTCACACACGCATTCTCTCTCACACACACATTCTCTCTCTCACACACGCATTCTCTCTCTCACACATTCTCTCTCAGACACACACACACATTCTCTCTCTCACACGCACATTCTCTCTCACACACACATTCTCTCTCTCTCTCACACGCATTTTCTCTCTCTCACACACACACATTCTCTCTCTCTCACACGCATTCTCTCTCACACACGCATTCTCTCTCTCTCTCACACGCATTCTCTCTCACACACACATTCTCTCTCTCACACACGCATTCTCTCTGACACACGCATTCTCTCTCTCACACGCATTCTCTCTCTCACACACGCATTCTCTCTCACACACACATTCTCTCTCTCTCACACGCGCATTCTCTCTCACACACACATTCTCTCTCTCACACACACACATTCTCTCTCTCTCACACACGCATTCTCTCTCACACATACATTCTCTCTCACATACACGAATCCTCTCTCTCACACACTCATTCTCTCTCTCACACGCACGCATTCGCTCTCTTGCATACTAATTCTCTCTCTCACACTCATTCTCTCTCTCACGCACGCATTCTCTCTCTCGCACACACGCATTCTCTCTTGCACACCCATTCTCTCTCTCACGCACGCATTCGCTCTCTCTCTCCCACACTCATTCTCTCTCTCACACATGCATTCTCTCTCGCACACACGCATTCTCTCTGTCTCACACACACATTCTCTCTCTCACGCACGCATTCGCTCTCTCGCACGCATTCTCTCTTGCACACTCATTCTCTCTCACGCACGCATTCGCTCTCTCTCTCCCACACTCATTCTCTCTCTCACACATGCATTCTCTCTCTCACACACTCATTCTCTCTCTCTCACGCACGCATCCGCTCTCTTGCACACTAATTCTCTCTCTCACACTCATTCTCTCTCTCCCACACTCATTCTCTCTCTCACACATGCATTCTCTCTCGCACACACGAATCCACTCTCTCTCACACACTCATTCTCTCTCTCTCACGCACGCATTCGCTCTCTTGCACACTAATTCTCTCTCTCACACTCATTCTCTCTCTCACGCACGCATTCTCTTTCTCCCACGCATTCTCTCTTGCACACTCATTCTCTCTCACGCACGCATTCGCTCTCTCTCTCCCACACTCATTCTCTCTCTCACACATGCATTCTCTCTCTCACACACTCATTCTCTCTCTCTCATGCAGGCATCCGCTCTCTTGCACACTAATTCTCTCTCTCACACACATTCTCTCTCTCACGCACGCATTCTCTCTTGCACACTCATTCTCTCTCTCACGCACGCATTCGCTCTCTCTCTCCCACACTCATTCTCTCTCTCACACATGCATTCTCTCTCGCACACACGCATTCTCTCTGACACACGCATTCTCTCTCTCACACACACATTCTCTCTCTCACACACACATTCTCTCTCTCTCACACGCATTCTCTCTCTCACACACATTCTCTCTCTCTCACACACGCATTCTCTCTCTCACACACATTCTCTCTCTCACACACGCATTCTCTCTGACATACGCATTCTCCCTCACACACGCATTCTCTCTCTCACACACGCATTCTCTCTCACACACACATTCTCTCTCACACACACATTCTCTCTCTCTCTCACACGCATTCTCTCTCACACACACATTCTCTCTGACACACGCATTCTCTCTCTCACACACATTCTCTCTCTCACACACACATTCTCTCTCTCTCTCTCACACACATTCTCTCTCTCACACACGCATTCTCTCTGACACATGCATTCTCTCTCTCACACGCATTCTCTCTCTCACACACGCATTCTCTCTCACACACGCATTCTCTCTGACACACGCATTCTCTCTCTCACACACATTCTCTCTCTCACACACACATTCTCTCTCTCTCTCTCACACACATTCTCTCTCTCACACACGCATTCTCTCTGACACATGCATTCTCTCTCTCACACACATTCTCTCTCTCACACACGCATTCTCTCTCTCACTCGCACACACGCATTCTCTCTCTCTCACACACATGCTTCCTCTCTCTCTCACACACATTCTCTCTCTCTCACACACACGCATTCTCTCTCACTCGCACAGACACTTCCTCTCTCTCTCACACACATTCTCTCTCTCTCTCACACACGCATTCTCTCTCTCTTGCACACACGCATTCTCTCTCTCACACACATTCTCTCTCTCTCTGACACACATTCTCTCTCACACACACATTCTCTCTCTCACACACACATTTTCTCTCGCACATACGCATTCTCTCTCTCACTCGCATTCTCTCTCTCTCTCACACACATTCTCTCTCGCTCTCACACACACACACTCTCTCTCACACACGCATTCTCTCACACACACACATTCTCTCTCTCACACACGCATTCTCTTTCTCACACACACATTCTCTTTCTCACACACATTCTCTCTCACAGACATTCTCTCTCTCACACACACGCATTCTCTCTCTCGCACACGCATTCTCTCTCTCTCACACACACGCATTCTCTGTCTCACATGCACACGCATTCTCTCACACACACATTCTCTCCCTAGCACACACGCATTCTCTCTCTCGCACACACGCATTCTCTCTGACACACATTCTCTCTCTCACACACTCATTCTCTCTCTCTCACACACACGCATTCTCTCTCACACACACACATTCTCACTCACACACGCATTCTCTGTCACACACACTCATTCTCTCTCTCACACGCACGCGCATTCTCTCTCGCACACACACATTCTCTCTCTCACACACACTCATTCTCTCTCTCACATGCACACGCATTCTCTCCCTCACACACACATTCTCTCTCACACACGCATTCTCTGTCACACACACTCATTCTCTCTCTCACACGCACACGCATTCTCTCTCGCACACACACATTCTCTCTCTCACACACACGCATTCTCTCTCTCACACACACTCATTCTCTCTCTCTCACAAACATTCTCTCTCTCACACACACACATTCTCTCTCACACACGCATTCTCTCTCTCACACGCACACGCATTCTCTCTCGCACACACACATTCTCTCTCACACACACACGCATTCTCTCTCTCACACACACTCATTCTCTCTCTCTCACAAACATTCTCTCTCTCTCACACACACATTCTCTCACACACACTCATTCTCTCTCTCACACGCACATGCATTCTCTCTCGCACACACACATTCTCTCTCTCACACACACGCATTCTCTCTCTCTCACAAACATTCTCTCTCTCTCACACACACATTCTCTCTCACACACACATGCATTCTCTCTCTCACGCATTCTCTCTCTCTCTCACACACGCATTCTCTCTCTCTTGCACACACGCATTCACTCTCTCACACACATTCTCTCTCTCTCTCACACGCATTCTCTCTCACACACGCATTCTCTCTCACACACACATTCTCTCTCTCACACACGCATTCTCTCTCACACACACATTCTCTCTCTCTCTCACACACACATTCTCTCTCTCTTGCACACACGCATTCACTCTCTCACACACATTCTCTCTCTCTCTCACACGCATTCTCTCTCACACACGCATTCTCTCTCACACACACATTCTCTCTCTCACACACGCATTCTCTCTCTCACACATTCTCTCTCAGACACACACACACATTCTCTCTCTCACACGCACATTCTCTCTCACACACACATTCTCTCTCTCTCTCACACGCATTTTCTCTCTCTCACACACACACATTCTCTCTCTCTCACACGCATTCTCTCTCACACACGCATTCTCTCTCTCTCTCACACGCATTCTCTCTCACACACACATTCTCTCTCTCACACACGCATTCTCTCTGACACACGCATTCTCTCTCTCACACGCATTCTCTCTCTCACACACGCATTCTCTCTCACACACACATTCTCTCTCTCTCACACGCGCATTCTCTCTCACACACACATTCTCTCTCTCACACACACACATTCTCTCTCTCTCACACACGCATTCTCTCTCACACATACATTCTCTCTCACATACACGAATCCTCTCTCTCACACACTCATTCTCTCTCTCACACGCACGCATTCGCTCTCTTGCATACTAATTCTCTCTCTCACACTCATTCTCTCTCTCACGCACGCATTCTCTCTCTCGCACACACGCATTCTCTCTTGCACACCCATTCTCTCTCTCACGCACGCATTCGCTCTCTCTCTCCCACACTCATTCCCTCTCTCACACATGCATTCTCTCTCGCACACACGCATTCTCTCTGTCTCACACACACATTCTCTCTCTCACGCACGCATTCGCTCTCTCGCACGCATTCTCTCTTGCACACTCATTCTCTCTCACGCACGCATTCGCTCTCTCTCTCCCACACTCATTCTCTCTCTCACACATGCATTCTCTCTCTCACACACTCATTCTCTCTCTCTCACGCACGCATCCGCTCTCTTGCACACTAATTCTCTCTCTCACACTCATTCTCTCTCTCCCACACTCATTCTCTCTCTCACACATGCATTCTCTCTCGCACACACGAATCCACTCTCTCTCACACACTCATTCTCTCTCTCTCACGCACGCATTCGCTCTCTTGCACACTAATTCTCTCTCTCACACTCATTCTCTCTCTCACGCACGCATTCTCTTTCTCCCACGCATTCTCTCTTGCACACTCATTCTCTCTCACGCACGCATTCGCTCTCTCTCTCCCACACTCATTCTCTCTCTCACACATGCATTCTCTCTCTCACACACTCATTCTCTCTCTCTCATGCAGGCATCCGCTCTCTTGCACACTAATTCTCTCTCTCACACACATTCTCTCTCTCACGCACGCATTCTCTCTCTCGCACACACGCATTCTCTCTTGCACACTCATTCTCTCTCTCACGCATGCATTCGCTCTCTCTCTCCCACACTCATTCTCTCTCTCACACATGCATTCTCTCTCGCACACACGCATTCTCTCTGACACACGCATTCTCTCTCTCACACACACATTCTCTCTCTCACACACACATTCTCTCTCTCTCACACGCATTCTCTCTCTCACACACATTCTCTCTCTCTCACACACGCATTCTCTCTCTCACACACATTCTCTCTCTCACACACGCATTCTCTCTGACATACGCATTCTCCCTCACACACGCATTCTCTCTCTCACACACGCATTCTCTCTCACACACACATTCTCTCTCACACACACATTCTCTCTCTCTCTCACACGCATTCTCTCTCACACACACATTCTCTCTGACACACGCATTCTCTCTCTCACACACATTCTCTCTCTCACACACACATTCTCTCTCTCTCTCTCACACACATTCTCTCTCTCACACACGCATTCTCTCTGACACATGCATTCTCTCTCTCACACGCATTCTCTCTCTCACACACGCATTCTCTCTCACACACGCATTCTCTCTCACACACACACATTCTCTCTCTCATACACACGCATTCTCTCTCACACACCCATTCTCTCTGACACACGCATTCTCTCTCACACACACATTCTCTCTCTCACACACATTCTCTCTCTCACACACGCATTCTCTCTGACACACGCATTCTCTCTCTCACACACATTCTCTCTCTCACACACATTCTCTCTCTCACACACACATTCTCTCTCTCTCACACACGCATTCTCTCTCTCACACACATTCTCTCTCTCTCACACACGCATTCTCTCTGACACACGCATTCTCTCTCACACACACATTCTCTCTCTCACACACGCATTCTCTCTGACACACGCAATCTCTCTCACACACGCATTCTCACTCTCACACACGCATTCTCTCTCACACACACATTCTCTCTCACACACACATTCTCTCTCTCACACACACGAATCCTCTCTCTCACACACTCATTCTCTCTCTCATGCACGCATTCTCTCTCTCGCACACTCATTCTCTCTCTCACGCATGCATTCTCTCTCTCGCATGCATTCTCTCTCTCGCACGCATTCTCTCTCTCGCACACTCATTCTCTCTCTCATGCACGCATTCTCTCTGTCATGAACGCATTCTCTCTTGCACACTCATTTTCTCTCTCTCCCACACTCATTCTCTCTCTCATGCACGTATTCTCTCTCTCGTGCACCCATTCTCTCTCTCACGTACACATTCTCTCTCTCTCAAAGACGCATTCTCTCTAAACACACATTCTCTCTCTCGCACAAACACATTCTCTCTCTCGCACAAACGCATTCTCTGTCTCACACGCAATCTCTCTCGCACACACGCATTCTCTTTCTCTCACACACGCATTCTCTCTCTCAGACACGCATTCTCTCTCTCACACACACGCATTCTCTCTCTCGCACATGCATTCTCTCTCACACATACGCACACGCATTCTCTGTCACACACGCATTCTCTCTCTCACACACGCATTCTCTCTCTCTCACACACGCATTCTCTCTCTTACACATGCATTCTCTCTCTCTCACAGACGCACATGCATTCTCTGTCACACACGCATTTTCTCTTTCTCTCAGACATTCTCTCTCGCACACACATTCTCTCTCTCACACACGCATTATCTCTCTCACACACGCACATTCTCTCTCTCACACATTCTCTCTCACACACGCACATATTCTCTCTCTCACACGCGCATTCTCTCTCACACACATATTCTCTCTATCTCTGACACGCATTCTCTCTCTCTCTCTCACACACACACGCATTCTCTCTCTCTCACACGCATTCTCTCTCACACACGCATTCTCTCACACACGCATTCTCTCTCTCTCACACACACATTCTCTCTCTCTCTCTCACGCATTCTCTCTCTCACACACATTCTCTCTCTCACACACGCATTCTCTCTGACACACGCATTCTCTCTCTCACACACATTCTCTCTCTCACACACGCATTCTCTCTCACACACACATTCTCTCGCTCACACACGTATTCTCTCTGACACACGCATTCTCTCTCTCACACACATTCTCTCTCTCACACACACATTCTCTCTCTCTCTCACACGCATTCTCTCTCTCACACACATTCTCTCTCTCTCACACACGCATTCTCTCTCTCACACACATTCTCTCTCTCACACACGCATTCTCTCTGACACACACATTCTCCCTCACACACACATTCTCTCACACACACACATTCTCTCTCTCTCACACACACATTCTCTCGCTCACACACGTATTCTCTCTGACACACGCATTCTCTCTCTCACACACATTCTCTCTCTCACACACACATTCTCTCTCTCTCTCACACGCATTCTCTCTCTCACACACATTCTCTCTCTCTCACACACGCATTCTCTCTCTCACACACATTCTCTCTCTCACACACGCAATCTCTCTCACACACACATTCTCTCTCACACACACATTCTCTCTCACACACACATTCTCTCTCTCTCTCACACGCATTCTCACTCACACACGCATTCTCTCTCACACACGCATTCTCTCTCTCACACACATTCTCTCTCTCACACACACATTCTCTCTCTCTCACACACACATTCTCTCTCTCACACACGCATTCTCTCTGACACATGCATTCTCATTCTCACACACGCATTCTCTCTCACACACGCATTCTCTCTCACAAACACACATTCTCTCTCTCACACACACGCATTCTCTCTCACACACGCATTCTCTCTGACACACGCATTCTCTCTCTCACACACATTCTCTCTCTCACACACATTCTCTCTCTCACACACGCATTCTCTCTGACACACGCATTCTCTCTCTCACACACATTCTCTCTCTCACACGCATTCTCTCTCTCAGACACGCATTCTCTCTCTCTCACACACGCATTCTCTCTCTCGCACATGCATTCTCTCTCACACATACGCACACGCATTCTCTGTCACACACGCATTCTCTCTCTCTCACACGCATTCTCTCTCTCACACACGCATTCTCTCTCTTACACATGCATTCTCTCTCTCTCACAGACGCACATGCATTCTCTGTCACACACGCATTTTCTCTCTCTCAAACGCACTCGCATTCTCTCTCTCTCTCACCCATTCTCTCTCGCACACACATTCTCTCTCTCACACACGCATTATCTCTCTCACACACACACATTCTCTCTCTCACACATTCTCTTTCACACACACACACATTCTCTCTCTCACACGCGCATTCTCTCTCACACACACATTCTCTCTATCTCTGACACGCATTCTCTCTCTCTCTCTCACACACACACGCATTCTCTCTCTCACACGCATTCTCTCTCACACACGCATTCTCTCTGACACACGCATTCTCTCTCTCACACACATTCTCTCTCTCACACACGCATTCTCTCTCTCACACACACACATTCTCTCTCTCTCTCTCACGCATTCTCTCTCTCACACACATTCTCTCTCTCACACACGGATTCTCTCTGACACAGGCATTCTCTCTCTCACACACATTCTCTCTCTCACACACGCATTCTCTCTCACACACACATTCTCTCGCTCACACACGCATTCTCTCTGACACACGCATTCTCTCTCACACACACATTCTCTCTCTCACACACACATTCTCTCTCTCTCTCACACGCATTCTCTCTCTCACACACATTCTCTCTCTCTCACACACGCATTCTCTCTCTCACACACATTCTCTCTCACACACACGCATTCTCTCTGACACACACATTCTCCCACACACACGCATTCTCTCTCTCACACACGCATTCTCTCTCACACACACATTCTCTCACACACACACATTCTCTCTCTCTCTCACACGCATTCTCTCTCACACACGCATTCTCTCTGACACACGCATTCTCTCTCACACACACATCCTCTCTCTCTCACACACACATTCTCTCTCTCTCTCACACACATTCTCTCTCTCACACACGCATTCTCTCTGACACATGCATTCTCTCTCTCACACGCATTCTCTCTGACACACGCATTCTCTCTCACACACACATTCTCTCTCTCACACACACATTCTCTCTCTCTCAGACACGCATTCTCTCTCTCTCACACACGCATTCTCTCTCTCGCACATGCATTCTCTCTCACACATACGCACACGCATTCTCTGTCACACACGCATTCTCTCTCTCTCACACGCATTCTCTCTCTCTCACACACGCATTCTCTCTCTTACACATGCATTCTCTCTCTCTCACAGACGCACATGCATTCTCTGTCACACACGCATTTTCTCTCTCTCAAACGCACTCGCATTCTCTCTCTCTCTCACCCATTCTCTCTCGCACACACATTCTCTCTCTCACACACGCATTATCTCTCTCACACACACACATTCTCTCTCTCACACATTCTCTCTCACACACACACACATTCTCTCTCTCACACGCGCATTCTCTCTCACACACACATTCTCTCTATCTCTGACACGCAATCTCTCTCTCTCTCTCACACACACATGCATTCTCTCTCTCTCACACGCATTCTCTCTCACACACGCATTCTCTCTGACACACGCATTCTCTCTCTCACACACATTCTCTCTCTCACACACGCATTCTCTCTCTCACACACACACATTCTCTCTCTCTCTCTCACGCATTCTCTCTCTCACACACATTCTCTCTCTCACACACGGATACTCTCTGACACAGGCATTCTCTCTCTCACACACATTCTCTCTCTCACACACGCATTCTCTCTCACACACACATTCTCTCGCTCACACACGCATTCTCTCTGACACACGCATTCTCTCTCACACACACATTCTCTCTCTCACACGCACATTCTCTCTCTCTCTCACACGCATTCTCTCTCTCACACACATTCTCTCTCTCTCACACACGCATTCTCTCTCTCACACACATTCTCTCTCACACACACGCATTCTCTCTGACACACACATTCTCCCTCACACACGCATTCTCTCTCTCACACACGCATTCTCTCTCACACACACATTCTCTCTCACACACACATTCTCTCTCTCTCTCACACGCATTCTCTCTCACACACGCATTCTCTCTGACACACGCATTCTCTCTCACACACACATTCTCTCTCTCACACACACATTCTCTCTCTCTCTCACACACATTCTCTCTCTCACACACGCATTCTCTCTGACACATGCATTCTCTCTCTCACACGCATTCTCTCTCTCACACATGCATTCTCTCTCACACACGCATTCTCTCTCACACACACACATTCTCTCTCTCACACACACGCATTCTCTCTCACACACGCATTCTCTCTGACACACGCATTCTCTCTCTCACACACATTCTCTCTCTCACACACATTCTCTCTCTCACACACGCATTCTCTCTGACACACGCATTCTCTCTCTCACACACATTCTCTCTCTCACACACATTCTCTCTCTCACACACACATTCTCTCTCTCTCACACACGCATTCTCTCTCTCACACACGCATTCTCTCTCTCTCACACATGCATTCTCTCTGTCACACGCATTCTCTCTCACACACACATTCTCTCTCTCACACACGCATTCTCTCTGACACACGCAATCTCTCTCACACACGCATTCTCACTCTCACACACGCATTCTCTCTCACACACACATTCTCTCTCACACACAAATTCTCTCTCTAACACACACATTCTCTCTCTCTCACACACATTCTCTCTCACACACACACATTCTCTCTGACACACGCATTCTCTCTCTCACACACATTCTCTCTCTCACACACGCATTCTCTCTCTCTCTGACACACATTCTCTCTCACACACAATTCTCTCTCTCTCTGACACACATCTCTCTCTCACACACACATTCTCTCTCACACACGCATTCTCTCTCTGACACACACATTCTCTCACACACACATTCTCTCTCACACACGCATTCTCTCTCACACACGCATTCTCTCTCACACACGCATTCTCTCTCTCACACACGCATTCTCTCTCACACACACATTCTCTCTGACACACGCTTTCTCTCTGACACACACATTCTCTCTCTCACACACACATTCTCTCTCTCACACACATTCTCTCTCTCACACACACATTCTCTCTCTCTCACACACATTCTCCCTCTCACACACATTATCTCTCTCACACACACATTCTCTCTCACACACACATTCTCTCTCTCACACACACATTCTCTCTCTAACACACATTCTCTCTCACATACACATTCTCTCTCTCTCACACACGCATTCTCTCACACACGCATTCTCTCTCACACACACACTCATTCTCTCTCTCACACGCATTCTCTTTCTCTCACAAACATTCTCTCTCTCACAAACACGCATTCTCTCTCTCACACACATTCTCTCTCTCACACACATTCTCTCTCTCACACACACATTCTCTCTCTCACACACACGCATTCTCTCTCTAACACACATTCTCTCTCACATACACATTCTCTCTCTCTCACACACGCATTCTCTCTGACACACGCATTCTCTCTCTCACACACATTCTCTCTCTCACACACGCATTCTCTCTCTCACACACACATTCTCTCTCTCTAACACACATTCTCTCTCACATACACATTCTCTCTCTCTCATACACGCATTCTCTCTGACACACGCATTCTCTTTCTCACACACATTCGCTCTCTCACACACATTCTCTCTCTCTCACACACATTCTCTCTCTCACACACACATTCTCTCCCTCACACACACATTCTCTCTCTAACACACATTCTCTCTCACATACACATTCTCTCTCTCTCACACACGCATTCTCTCTGACACACGCATTCTCTCTCTCACACACATTCTCTCTCTCACACACATTCTCTCTCTCACACACGCATTCTCTCTGACACACGCATTCTCTCTCTCACACACATTCTCTCACACACATTCTCTCTCTCACACACACATTCTCTCTCTCTCACACACGCATTCTCTCTCTCACACACGCATTCTCTCTCTCTCACACACGCATTCTCTCTGACACACGCATTCTCTCTCACACACACATTCTCTCTCTCACACACGCATTCTCTCTGACACACGCAATCTCTCTCACAGACGCATTCTCACTCTCACACACGCATTCTCTCTCACACACACATTCTCTCTCACACACAAATTCTCTCTCTCACACACGCATTCTCTCTCACACACACATTCTCTCTCACACACAAATTCTCTCTCTCACACACACATTCTCTCTCTCTCACACACATTCTCTCTGACACACAGGCATTCTCTCTGACACACGCATTCTCTCTCTCACACACATTCTCTCTCTCACACACGCATTCTCTCTCTCACACACACATTCTCTCTCTCTCTCTCACGCATTCTCTCTCTCACACACATTCTCTCTCTCACACACGGATTCTCTCTGACACAGGCATTCTCTCTCTCACACACATTCTCTCTCTCACACTCGCATTCTCTCTCACACACACATTCTCTCGCTCACACACGCATTCTCTCTGACACACGCATTCTCTCTCACACACACATTCTCTCTCTCACACACACATTCTCTCTCTCTCTCACACGCATTCTCTCTCTCACACACATTCTCTCTCTCTCACACACGCATTCTCTCTCTCACACACATTCTCTCTCACACACACGCATTCTCTCTGACACACACATTCTCCCTCACACACGCATTCTCTCTCTCACACACGCATTCTCTCTCACACACACATTCTCTCTCACACACACGTTCTCTCTCTCTCTCACACGCATTCTCTCTGACACACGCATTCTCTCTGACACACGCATTCTCTCTCACACACACATTCTCTGTCTCACACACACATTCTCTCTCTCTCTCACACACATTCTCTCTCTCACACACGCATTCTCTCTGACACATGCATTCTCTCTCTCACACGCATTCTCTCTCTCACACACGCATTCTCTCTCACACACGCATTCTCTCTCACACACACACATTCTCTCTCTCACACACACGCATTCTCTCTCACACACGCATTCTCTCTGACACACGCATTCTCTCTCTCACACACATTCTCTCTCTCACACACATTCTGTCTCTCACACACGAATTCTCTCTGACACACGCATTCTCTCTCACACACACATTCTCTCTCTCACACACATTCTCTCTCTCACACACACATTCTCTCTCTCTCACACACGCATTCTCTCTCTCACACACGCATTCTCTCTCTCTCACACACGCATTCTCTCTGACACACGCATTCTCTCTCACACACACATTCTCTCTCTCACACACGCATTCTCTCTGACACACGCAATCTCTCTCACACACGCATTCTCACTCTCACACACGCATTCTCTCTCACACACACATTCTCTCTCACACACACATTCACTCTCTCACACACACATTCTCTCTCTCTCACACACATTCTCTCTCACACACACGCATTCTCTCTGACACACGCATTCTCTCTCTCACACACATTCTCTCTCTCACACACGCATTCTCTCTCTCTCTGACACACATTCTCTCTCACACACAATTCTCTCTCTCTCTGACACACATCTCTCTCTCACACACACATTCTCTCTCACACACGCATTCTCTCTCTGACACACACATTCTCTCACACACACATTCTCTCTCACACACGCATTCTCTCTCACACACGCATTCTCTCTCTCACACACGTATTCTCTCTCACACACACATTCTCTCTGACACACGCTTTCTCTCTGACACACACATTCTCTCTCTCACACACACATTCTCTCTCTCACACACATTCTCTCTCTCACACACACATTCTCTCTCTCTCACACACATTCTCTCTCTCACACACATTATCTCTCTCACACACACATTCTCTCTCACACACACATTCTCTCTCTCACACACACATTCTCTCTCTAACACACATTCTCTCTCACATACACATTCTCTCTCTCTCACACACGCATTCTCTCACACACGCATTCTCTCTCACACACACACTCATTCTCTCTCTCACACGCATTCTCTTTCTCTCACAAACATTCTCTCTCTCACAAACACGCATTCTCTCTCTCACACACATTCTCTCTCTCACACACATTCTCTCTCTCACACACACATTCTCTCTCTCTCACATACGCATTCTCTCTCTAACACACATTCTCTCTCACATACACATTCTCTCTCTCTCACACACGCATTCTCTCTGACACACGCATTCTCTCTCTCACAGACATTCTCTCTCTCACACACATTCTCTCTCTCACACACGCATTCTCTCTCTCACACACACATTCTCTCTCTCTAACACACATTCTCTCTCACATACACATTCTCTCTCGCTCACACACGCATTCTCTCTGACACACGCATTCTCTCTCTCACACACATTCTCTCTCTCACACACATTCTCTCTCTCACACACGCATTCTCTCTGACACACGCATTCTCTCTCTCACACACATTCTCTCTCTCACACACATTCTCTCTCTCACACACGCATTCTCTCTGACACACGCATTCTCTCTCTCACACACATTCTCTCTCTCACACACATTCTCTCTCTCACACACACATTCTCTCTCTCTCACACACGCATTCTCTCTCTCACACACGCATTCTCTCTCTCTCACACACGCATTCTCTCTGACACACGCATTCTCTCTCACACACACATTCTCTCTCTCACACACGCATTCTCTCTGACACACGCAATCTCTCTCACAGACGCATTCTCACTCTCACACACGCATTCTCTCTCACACACACATTCTCTCTCACACACAAATTCTCTCTCTCACACACGCATTCTCTCTCACACACACATTCTCTCTCACACACAAATTCTCTCTCTCACACACACTTTCTCTCTCTCTCACACACATTCTCTCTGACACACACGCATTCTCTCTGACACACGCATTCTCTCTCTCACACACATTCTCTCTCTCACACACGCATTCTCTCTCTCACACACACATTCTCTCTCTCTCTCTCACGCATTCTCTCTCTCACACACATTCTCTCTCTCACACACGGATTCTCTCTGACACAGGCATTCTCTCTCTCACACACATTCTCTCTCTCACACTCGCATTCTCTCTCACACACACATTCTCTCGCTCACACACGCATTCTCTCTGACACACGCATTCTCTCTCACACACACATTCTCTCTCTCACACACACATTCTCTCTCTCTCTCACACGCATTCTCTCTCTCACACACATTCTCTCTCTCTCACACACGCATTCTCTCTCTCACACACATTCTCTCTCACACACACGCATTCTCTCTGACACACACATTCTCCCTCACACACGCATTCTCTCTCTCACACACGCATTCTCTCTCACACACACATTCTCTCTCACACACACGTTCTCTCTCTCTCTCACACGCATTCTCTCTGACACACGCATTCTCTCTGACACACGCATTCTCTCTCACACACACATTCTCTGTCTCACACACACATTCTCTCTCTCTCTCACACACATTCTCTCTCTCACACACGCATTCTCTCTGACACATGCATTCTCTCTCTCACACGCATTCTCTCTCTCACACACGCATTCTCTCTCACACACGCATTCTCTCTCACACACACACATTCTCTCTCTCACACACACGCATTCTCTCTCACACACGCATTCTCTCTGACACACGCATTCTCTCTCTCACACACATTCTCTCTCTCACACACATTCTCTCTCTCACACACGAATTCTCTCTGACACACGCATTCTCTCTCACACACACATTCTCTCTCTCACACACATTCTCTCTCTCACACACACATTCTCTCTCTCTCACACACGCATTCTCTCTCTCACACACGCATTCTCTCTCTCTCACACACGCATTCTCTCTGACACACGCATTCTCTCTCACACACACATTCTCTCTCTCACACACGCATTCTCTCTGACACACGCAATCTCTCTCACACACGCATTCTCACTCTCACACACGCATTCTCTCTCACACACACATTCTCTCTCACACACACATTCACTCTCTCACACACACATTCTCTCTCTCTCACACACATTCTCTCTCACACACACGCATTCTCTCTGACACACGCATTCTCTCTCTCACACACATTCTCTCTCTCACACACGCATTCTCTCTCTCTCTGACACACATTCTCTCTCACACACAATTCTCTCTCTCTCTGACACACATCTCTCTCTCACACACACATTCTCTCTCACACACGCATTCTCTCTCTGACACACACATTCTCTCACACACACATTCTCTCTCACACACGCATTCTCTCTCACACACGCATTCTCTCTCTCACACACGTATTCTCTCTCACACACACATTCTCTCTGACACACGCTTTCTCTCTGACACACACATTCTCTCTCTCACACACACATTCTCTCTCTCACACACATTCTCTCTCTCACACACACATTCTCTCTCTCTCACACACATTCTCTCTCTCACACACATTATCTCTCTCACACACACATTCTCTCTCACACACACATTCTCTCTCTCACACACACATTCTCTCTCTAACACACATTCTCTCTCACATACACATTCTCTCTCTCTCACACACGCATTCTCTCACACACGCATTCTCTCTCACACACACACTCATTCTCTCTCTCACACGCATTCTCTTTCTCTCACAAACATTCTCTCTCTCACAAACACGCATTCTCTCTCTCACACACATTCTCTCTCTCACACACATTCTCTCTCACACACACACATTCTCTCTCTCTCACATACGCATTCTCTCTCTAACACACATTCTCTCTCACATACACATTCTCTCTCTCTCACACACGCATTCTCTCTGACACACGCATTCTCTCTCTCACAGACATTCTCTCTCTCACACACATTCTCTCTCTCACACACGCATTCTCTCTCTCACACACACATTCTCTCTCTCTAACACACATTCTCTCTCACATACACATTCTCTCTCGCTCACACACGCATTCTCTCTGACACACGCATTCTCTCTCTCACACACATTCTCTCTCTCACACACATTCTCTCTCTCACACACGCATTCTCTCTGACACACGCATTCTCTCTCTCACACACATTCTCTCTCTCACACACATTCTCTCTCTCACACACGCATTCTCTCTGACACACGCATTCTCTCTCTCACACACATTCTCTCTCTCACACACATTCTCTCTCTCACACACACATTCTCTCTCTCTCACACACGCATTCTCTCTCTCACACACGCATTCTCTCTCTCTCACACACGCATTCTCTCTGACACACGCATTCTCTCTCACACACACATTCTCTCTCTCACACACGCATTCTCTCTGACACACGCAATCTCTCTCACAGACGCATTCTCACTCTCACACACGCATTCTCTCTCACACACACATTCTCTCTCACACACAAATTCTCTCTCTCACACACGCATTCTCTCTCACACACACATTCTCTCTCACACACAAATTCTCTCTCTCACACACACTTTCTCTCTCTCTCACACACATTCTCTCTGACACACACATTCTCTCTCTCACACACGCATTCTCTCTGACACACGCATTCTCTCTCACACACACATTCTCTCTCTCACACACACATTCTCTCTCTCTCTCACACGCATTCTCTCTCTCACACACATTCTCTCTCTCTCACACACGCATTCTCTCTCTCACACACATTCTCTCTCACACACACGCATTCTCTCTGACACACACATTCTCCCTCACACACGCATTCTCTCTCTCACACACGCATTCTCTCTCACACACACATTCTCTCTCACACACACGTTCTCTCTCTCTCTCACACGCATTCTCTCTGACACACGCATTCTCTCTGACACACGCATTCTCTCTCACACACACATTCTCTGTCTCACACACACATTCTCTCTCTCTCTCACACACATTCTCTCTCTCACACACGCATTCTCTCTGACACATGCATTCTCTCTCTCACACGCATTCTCTCTCTCACACACGCATTCTCTCTCACACACGCATTCTCTCTCACACACACACATTCTCTCTCTCACACACACGCATTCTCTCTCACACACGCATTCTCTCTGACACACGCATTCTCTCTCTCACACACATTCTCTCTCTCACACACATTCTCTCTCTCACACACGAATTCTCTCTGACACACGCATTCTCTCTCACACACACATTCTCTCTCTCACACACATTCTCTCTCTCACACACACATTCTCTCTCTCTCACACACGCATTCTCTCTCTCACACACGCATTCTCTCTCTCTCACACACGCATTCTCTCTGACACACGCATTCTCTCTCACACACACATTCTCTCTCTCACACACGCATTCTCTCTGACACACGCAATCTCTCTCACACACGCATTCTCACTCTCACACACGCATTCTCTCTCACACACACATTCTCTCTCACACACACATTCTCTCTCTCACACACACATTCTCTCTCTCTCACACACATTCTCTCTCACACACACGCATTCTCTCTGACACACGCATTCTCTCTCTCACACACATTCTCTCTCTCACACACGCATTCTCTCTCTCTCTGACACACATTCTCTCTCACACACAATTCTCTCTCTCTCTGACACACATCTCTCTCTCACACACACATTCTCTCTCACACACGCATTCTCTCTCTGACACACACATTCTCTCACACACACATTCTCTCTCACACACGCATTCTCTCTCACACACGCATTCTCTCTCTCACACACGCATTCTCTCTCACACACACATTCTCTCTGACACACGCTTTCTCTCTGACACACACATTCTCTCTCTCACACACACATTCTCTCTCTCACACACATTCTCTCTCTCACACACACATTCTCTCTCTCTCACACACATTCTCTCTCTCACACACATTATCTCTCTCACACACACATTCTCTCTCACACACACATTCTCTCTCTCACACACACATTCTCTCTCTAACACACATTCTCTCTCACATACACATTCTCTCTCTCTCACACACGCATTCTCTCACACACGCATTCTCTCTCACACACACACTCATTCTCTCTCTCACACGCATTCTCTTTCTCTCACAAACATTCTCTCTCTCACAAACACGCATTCTCTCTCTCACACACATTCTCTCTCTCACACACATTCTCTCTCTCACACACACATTCTCTCTCTCTCACATACGCATTCTCTCTCTAACACACATTCTCTCTCACATACACATTCTCTCTCTCTCACACACGCATTCTCTCTGACACACGCATTCTCTCTCTCACACACATTCTCTCTCTCACACACATTCTCTCTCTCACACACGCATTCTCTCTCTCACACACACATTCTCTCTCTCTAACACACATTCTCTCTCACATACACATTCTCTCTCGCTCACACACGCATTCTCTCTGACACACGCATTCTCTCTCTCACACACATTCTCTCTCTCACACACATTCTCTCTCTCTCACACACATTCTCTCTCTCACACACAAATTCTCTCTCTCACACACACATTCTCTCCCTAACAGACATTCTCTCTCACATACACATTCTCTCTCTCTCACACACGCATTCTCTCTGACACACGCATTCTCTCTCTCACACACATTCTCTCTCTCACACACATTCTCTCTCTCACACACGCATTCTCTCTGACACACGCATTCTCTCTCTCACACACATTCTCTCTCTCACACACATTCTCTCTCTCACACACACATTCTCTCTCTCTCTCACACGCATTCTCTCTCTCACACACGCATTCTCTCTCTCTCACACACGCATTCTCTCTGACACACGCATTCTCTCTCACACACACATTCTCTCTCTCACACACGCATTCTCTCTGACACACGCAATCTCTCTCACACACGCATTCTCACTCTCACACACGCATTCTCTCTCACACACACATTCTCTCTCACACACAAATTCTCTCTCTCACACACACATTCTCTCTCTCTCACACACATTCTCTCTCACACACACGCATTCTCTCTGACACATGCATTCTCTCTCTCACACACATTCTCTCTCTCACACACGCATTCTCTCTCTCACACACACACATTCTCTCTCTCTCTCTCACGCATTCTCTCTCTCACACACATTCTCTCTCTCACACACGGATTCTCTCTGACACAGGCATTCTCTCTCACACACACATTCTCTCTCTCACACACGCATTCTCTCTCACACACACATTCTCTCGCTCACACACGCATTCTCTCTCACACACACATTCTCTCTCTCTCTCACACGCATTCTCTCTCTCACACACATTCTCTCTCTCTCACACACGCATTCTCTCTCTCACACACATTCTCTCTCACACACACGCATTCTCTCTGACACACATATTCTCCCTCACACACGCATTCTCTCTCTCACACACGCATTCTCTCTCACACACACATTCTCTCTCACACACACATTCTCTCTCTCTCTCACACGCATTCTCTCTCACACACGCATTCTCTCTGACACACGCATTCTCTCTCACACACACATTCTCTCTCTCACACACACATTCTCTCTCTCTCTCACACACATTCTCTCTCTCACACACGCATTCTCTCTGACACATGCATTCTCTCTCTCACACGCATTCTCTCTCTCACACAGGCATTCTCTCTCACACACGCATTCTCTGTCACACACACACATTCTCTCTCTCACACACACGCATTCTCTCTCACACACGCATTCTCTCTGACACACGCATTCTCTCTCTCACACACATTCTCTCTCTCACACACATTCTCTCTCTCACACACGCATTCTCTCTGACACACGCATTCTCTCTGACACACGCATTCTCTCTCTCACACACATTCTCTCTCTCACACACGCATTCTCTCTCTCTGACACACATTCTCTCTCACACACAATTCTCTCTCTCTCTGACACACATCTCTCTCTCACACACACATTCTCTCTCACACACGCATTCTCTCTCTGACACACACATTCTCTCACACACACATTCTCTCTCACACACGCATTCTCTCTCACACACGCATTCTCTCTCACACACGCATTCTCTCTCTCACACACGCATTCTCTCTCACACACACATTCTCTCTGACACACGCTTTCTCTCTGACACACACATTCTCTCTCTCACACACACATTCTCTCTCTCACACACATTCTCTCTCTCACACACACATTCTCTCTCTCTCACACACATTCTCTCTCTCACACACATTATCTCTCTCACACACACATTCTCTCTCACACACACATTCTCTCTCTCACACACACGCATTCTCTCACACACGCATTCTCTCTCACACACACACTCATTCTCTCTCTCACACGCATTCTCTTTCTCTCACAAACATTCTCTCTCTCACAAACACGCATTCTCTCTCTCACACACATTCTCTCTCTCACACACATTCTCTCTCTCTCACATACGCATTCTCTCTCTAACACACATTCTCTCTCACATACACATTCTCTCTCTCTCACACACGCATTCTCTCTGACACACGCATTCTCTCTCTCACACACATTCTCTCTCTCACACACATTCTCTCTCTCACACACATTCTCTCTCACACACACGCATTCTCTCTGACACACATATTCTCCCTCACACACGCATTCTCTCTCTCACACACGCATTCTCTCTCACACACACATTCTCTCTCACACACACATTCTCTCTCTCTCTCACACGCATTCTCTCTCACACACGCATTCTCTCTGACACACGTATTCTCTCTCACACACACATTCTCTCTCTCACACACACATTCTCTCTCTCTCTCACACACATTCTCTCTCTCACACACGCATTCTCTCTGACACATGCATTCTCTCTCTCACACGCATTCTCTCTCTCACACACGCATTCTCTCTCACACACGCATTCTCTGTCACACACACACATTCTCTCTCTCACACACACGCATTCTCTCTCACACACGCATTCTCTCTGACACACGCATTCTCTCTCTCACACACATTCTCTCTCTCACACACATTCTCTCTCTCACACACGCATTCTCTCTGACGCACGCATTCTCTCTGACACACGCATTCTCTCTCTCACACACATTCTCTCTCTCACACACGCATTCTCTCTCTCTGACACACATTCTCTCTCACACACAATTCTCTCTCTCTCTGACACACATCTCTCTCTCACACACACATTCTCTCTCACACACGCATTCTCTCTCTGACACACACATTCTCTCACACACACATTCTCTCTCACACACGCATTCTCTCTCACACACGCATTCTCTCTCACACACGCATTCTCTCTCTCACACACGCATTCTCTCACACACACATTCTCTCTGACACACGCTTTCTCTCTGACACACACATTCTCTCTCTCACACACACATTCTCTCTCTCACACACATTCTCTCTCTCACACACACATTCTCTCTCTCTCACACACATTCTCTCTCTCACACACATTATCTCTCTCACACACACATTCTCTCTCACACACACATTCTCTCTCTCACACACACATTCTCTCTCTAACACACATTCTCTCTCACATACACATTCTCTCTCTCTCACACACGCATTCTCTCACACACGCATTCTCTCTCACACACACACTCATTCTCTCTCTCACACGCATTCTCTTTCTCTCACAAACATTCTCTCTCTCACAAACACGCATTCTCTCTCTCACACACATTCTCTCTCTCACACACATTCTCTCTCTCACACACATTCTCTCTCTCTCACATACGCATTCTCTCTCTAACACACATTCTCTCTCACATACACATTCTCTCTCTCTCACACACGCATTCTCTCTGACACACGCATTCTCTCTCTCACACACATTCTCTCTCTCACACACATTCTCTCTCTCACACACGCATTCTCTCTCTCACACACACATTCTCTCTCTCTAACACACATTCTCTCTCACATACACATTCTCTCTCTCTCACACACGCATTCTCTCTGACACACGCATTCTCTCTCTCACACACATTCTCTCTCTCACACACGCATTCTCTCTGACACACGCATTCTCTCTCTCACACACATTCTCTCTCTCACACACATTCTCTCTCTCTCACACACGCATTCTCTCTCTCACACACATTCTCTCTCTCACACACATTCTCTCTCTCACACACACATTCTCTATCTCTCACACACGCATTCTCTCTCTCACACACGCATTCTCTCTCTCTCACACACGCATTCTCTCTGACACACGCAATCTCTCTCACACACGCATTCTCACTCTCACACACGCATTCTCTCTCACACACACATTCTCTCTCACACACAAATTCTCTCTCTCACACACGCATTCTCTCTCTCTCACACACATTCTCTCTCACACACACGCATTCTCTCTGACACACGCATTCTCTCTCTCACACACATTCTCTCTCTCACACACGCATTCTCTCTCTCTCTGACACACATTCTCTCTCACACACAATTCTCTCTCTCTCTGACACACATCTCTCTCTCACACACACATTCTCTCTCACACACGCATTCTCTCTCTGACACACACATTCTCTCACACACACATTCTCTCTCACACACGCATTCTCTCTCACACA
The DNA here is from genome assembly GCF_037043375.1 of Chiloscyllium plagiosum. NCBI lineage: Eukaryota > Metazoa > Chordata > Chondrichthyes > Orectolobiformes > Hemiscylliidae > Chiloscyllium > Chiloscyllium plagiosum. The sequence goes on from NW_028270177.1 coordinate 51,370,231, forward strand.
CGCATTCTCTCTCTCACACACGCATTCTCTCTCACACACACATTCTCTCTGACACACGCTTTCTCTCTGACACACACATTCTCTCTCTCACACACACATTCTCTCTCTCACACACATTCTCTCTCTCACACACACATTCTCTCTCTCTCACACACATTCTCTCTCTCACACACATTATCTCTCTCACACACACATTCTCTCTCACACACACATTCTCTCTCTCACACACACATTCTCTCTCTAACACACATTCTCTCTCACATACACATTCTCTCTCTCTCACACACGCATTCTCTCACACACGCATTCTCTCTCACACACACACTCATTCTCTCTCTCACACGCATTCTCTTTCTCTCACAAACATTCTCTCTCTCACAAACACGCATTCTCTCTCTCACACACATTCTCTCTCTCACACACATTCTCTCTCTCACACACACATTCTCTCTCTCTCACATACGCATTCTCTCTCTAACACACATTCTCTCTCACATACACATTCTCTCTCTCTCACACACGCATTCTCTCTGACACACGCATTCTCTCTCTCACACACATTCTCTCTCTCACACACATTCTCTCTCTCACACACGCATTCTCTCTCTCACACACACATTCTCTCTCTCTAACACACATTCTCTCTCACATACACATTCTCTCTCGCTCACACACGCATTCTCTCTGACACACGCATTCTCTCTCTCACACACATTCTCTCTCTCACACACATTCTCTCTCTCTCACACACATTCTCTCTCTCACACACAAATTCTCTCTCTCACACACACATTCTCTCCCTAACAGACATTCTCTCTCACATACACATTCTCTCTCTCTCACACACGCATTCTCTCTGACACACGCATTCTCTCTCTCACACACATTCTCTCTCTCACACACATTCTCTCTCTCACACACGCATTCTCTCTGACACACGCATTCTCTCTCTCACACACATTCTCTCTCTCACACACATTCTCTCTCTCACACACACATTCTCTCTCTCTCACACACGCATTCTCTCTCTCACACACGCATTCTCTCTCTCTCACACACGCATTCTCTCTGACACACGCATTCTCTCTCACACACACATTCTCTCTCTCACACACGCATTCTCTCTGACACACGCAATCTCTCTCACACACGCATTCTCACTCTCACACACGCATTCTCTCTCACACACACATTCTCTCTCACACACAAATTCTCTCTCTCACACACACATTCTCTCTCTCTCACACACATTCTCTCTCACACACACGCATTCTCTCTGACACATGCATTCTCTCTCTCACACACATTCTCTCTCTCACACACGCATTCTCTCTCTCACACACACACATTCTCTCTCTCTCTCTCACGCATTCTCTCTCTCACACACATTCTCTCTCTCACACACGGATTCTCTCTGACACAGGCATTCTCTCTCACACACACATTCTCTCTCTCACACACGCATTCTCTCTCACACACACATTCTCTCGCTCACACACGCATTCTCTCTCACACACACATTCTCTCTCTCTCTCACACGCATTCTCTCTCTCACACACATTCTCTCTCTCTCACACACGCATTCTCTCTCTCACACACATTCTCTCTCACACACACGCATTCTCTCTGACACACATATTCTCCCTCACACACGCATTCTCTCTCTCACACACGCATTCTCTCTCACACACACATTCTCTCTCACACACACATTCTCTCTCTCTCTCACACGCATTCTCTCTCACACACGCATTCTCTCTGACACACGCATTCTCTCTCACACACACATTCTCTCTCTCACACACACATTCTCTCTCTCTCTCACACACATTCTCTCTCTCACACACGCATTCTCTCTGACACATGCATTCTCTCTCTCACACGCATTCTCTCTCTCACACAGGCATTCTCTCTCACACACGCATTCTCTGTCACACACACACATTCTCTCTCTCACACACACGCATTCTCTCTCACACACGCATTCTCTCTGACACACGCATTCTCTCTCTCACACACATTCTCTCTCTCACACACATTCTCTCTCTCACACACGCATTCTCTCTGACACACGCATTCTCTCTGACACACGCATTCTCTCTCTCACACACATTCTCTCTCTCACACACGCATTCTCTCTCTCTGACACACATTCTCTCTCACACACAATTCTCTCTCTCTCTGACACACATCTCTCTCTCACACACACATTCTCTCTCACACACGCATTCTCTCTCTGACACACACATTCTCTCACACACACATTCTCTCTCACACACGCATTCTCTCTCACACACGCATTCTCTCTCACACACGCATTCTCTCTCTCACACACGCATTCTCTCTCACACACACATTCTCTCTGACACACGCTTTCTCTCTGACACACACATTCTCTCTCTCACACACACATTCTCTCTCTCACACACATTCTCTCTCTCACACACACATTCTCTCTCTCTCACACACATTCTCTCTCTCACACACATTATCTCTCTCACACACACATTCTCTCTCACACACACATTCTCTCTCTCACACACACGCATTCTCTCACACACGCATTCTCTCTCACACACACACTCATTCTCTCTCTCACACGCATTCTCTTTCTCTCACAAACATTCTCTCTCTCACAAACACGCATTCTCTCTCTCACACACATTCTCTCTCTCACACACATTCTCTCTCTCTCACATACGCATTCTCTCTCTAACACACATTCTCTCTCACATACACATTCTCTCTCTCTCACACACGCATTCTCTCTGACACACGCATTCTCTCTCTCACACACATTCTCTCTCTCACACACATTCTCTCTCTCACACACATTCTCTCTCACACACACGCATTCTCTCTGACACACATATTCTCCCTCACACACGCATTCTCTCTCTCACACACGCATTCTCTCTCACACACACATTCTCTCTCACACACACATTCTCTCTCTCTCTCACACGCATTCTCTCTCACACACGCATTCTCTCTGACACACGTATTCTCTCTCACACACACATTCTCTCTCTCACACACACATTCTCTCTCTCTCTCACACACATTCTCTCTCTCACACACGCATTCTCTCTGACACATGCATTCTCTCTCTCACACGCATTCTCTCTCTCACACACGCATTCTCTCTCACACACGCATTCTCTGTCACACACACACATTCTCTCTCTCACACACACGCATTCTCTCTCACACACGCATTCTCTCTGACACACGCATTCTCTCTCTCACACACATTCTCTCTCTCACACACATTCTCTCTCTCACACACGCATTCTCTCTGACGCACGCATTCTCTCTGACACACGCATTCTCTCTCTCACACACATTCTCTCTCTCACACACGCATTCTCTCTCTCTGACACACATTCTCTCTCACACACAATTCTCTCTCTCTCTGACACACATCTCTCTCTCACACACACATTCTCTCTCACACACGCATTCTCTCTCTGACACACACATTCTCTCACACACACATTCTCTCTCACACACGCATTCTCTCTCACACACGCATTCTCTCTCACACACGCATTCTCTCTCTCACACACGCATTCTCTCACACACACATTCTCTCTGACACACGCTTTCTCTCTGACACACACATTCTCTCTCTCACACACACATTCTCTCTCTCACACACATTCTCTCTCTCACACACACATTCTCTCTCTCTCACACACATTCTCTCTCTCACACACATTATCTCTCTCACACACACATTCTCTCTCACACACACATTCTCTCTCTCACACACACATTCTCTCTCTAACACACATTCTCTCTCACATACACATTCTCTCTCTCTCACACACGCATTCTCTCACACACGCATTCTCTCTCACACACACACTCATTCTCTCTCTCACACGCATTCTCTTTCTCTCACAAACATTCTCTCTCTCACAAACACGCATTCTCTCTCTCACACACATTCTCTCTCTCACACACATTCTCTCTCTCACACACATTCTCTCTCTCTCACATACGCATTCTCTCTCTAACACACATTCTCTCTCACATACACATTCTCTCTCTCTCACACACGCATTCTCTCTGACACACGCATTCTCTCTCTCACACACATTCTCTCTCTCACACACATTCTCTCTCTCACACACGCATTCTCTCTCTCACACACACATTCTCTCTCTCTAACACACATTCTCTCTCACATACACATTCTCTCTCTCTCACACACGCATTCTCTCTGACACACGCATTCTCTCTCTCACACACATTCTCTCTCTCACACACGCATTCTCTCTGACACACGCATTCTCTCTCTCACACACATTCTCTCTCTCACACACATTCTCTCTCTCTCACACACGCATTCTCTCTCTCACACACATTCTCTCTCTCACACACATTCTCTCTCTCACACACACATTCTCTATCTCTCACACACGCATTCTCTCTCTCACACACGCATTCTCTCTCTCTCACACACGCATTCTCTCTGACACACGCAATCTCTCTCACACACGCATTCTCACTCTCACACACGCATTCTCTCTCACACACACATTCTCTCTCACACACAAATTCTCTCTCTCACACACGCATTCTCTCTCACACACACATTCTCTCTCACACACAAATTCTCTCTCTCACACACACATTCTCTCTCTCTCACACACATTCTCTCTCACACACTCGCATTCTCTCTGACACATGCATTCTCTCTCTCACACACATTCTCTCTCTCACACACGCATTCTCTCTCTCACACACACACATTCTCTCTCTCTCTCTCACGCATTCTCTCTCTCACACACATTCTCTCTCTCACACACGGATTCTCTCTGACACAGGCATTCTCTCTCTCACACACATTCTCTCTCTCACACACGCATTCTCTCTCACACACACATTCTCTCGCTCACACACGCATTCTCTCTCACACACACATTCTCTCTCTCTCTCACACGCATTCTCTCTCTCACACACATTCTCTCTCTCTCACACACGCATTCTCTCTCTCACACACATTCTCTCTCACACACACATTCTCTCTCTCTCTCACACGCATTCTCTCTCACACACGCATTCTCTCTGACACACGCATTCTCTCTCACACACACATTCTCTCTCTCACACACACATTCTCTCTCTCTCTCACACACATTCTCTCTCTCACACACGCATTCTCTCTGACACATGCATTCTCTCTCTCACACGCATTCTCTCTCTCACACACGCATTCTCTCTCACACACGCATTCTCTGTCACACACACACATTCTCTCTCTCACACACACGCATTCTCTCTCACACACGCATTCTCTCTGACACACGCATTCTCTCTCTCACACACATTCTCTCTCTCACACACATTCTCTCTCTCACACACGCATTCTCTCTGACACACGCATTCTCTCTCTCACACACATTCTCTCTCTCACACACATTCTCTCTCTCACACACGCATTCTCTCTCTCACACACGCATTCTCTCTGACACACGCATTCTCTCTCACACACACATTCTCTCTCTCACACACGCATTCTCTCTGACACACGCAATCTCTCTCACACACGCATTCTCACTCTCACACACGCATTCTCTCTCACACACACATTCTCTCTCACACACAAATTCTCTCTCTCACACACACATTCTCTCTCTCTCACACACATTCTCTCTCACACACACGCATTCTCTCTGACACACGCATTCTCTCTCTCACACACATTCTCTCTCTCACACACGCATTCTCTCTCTCTGACACACATTCTCTCTCACACACAATTCTCTCTCTCTCTGACACACATCTCTCTCTCACACACACATTCTCTCTCACACACGCATTCTCTCTCTGACACACACATTCTCTCACACACACATTCTCTCTCACACACGCATTCTCTCTCACACACGCATTCTCTCTCACACACGCATTCTCTCTCTCACACACGCATTCTCTCTCACACACACATTCTCTCTGACACACGCTTTCTCTCTGACACACACATTCTCTCTCTCACACACACATTCTCTCTCTCAGACACATTCTCTCTCTCACACACACATTCTCTCTCTCTCACACACATTCTCTCTCTCACACACATTATCTCTCTCACACACACATTCTCTCTCACACACACATTCTCTCCCTAACACACATTCTCTCTCACATACACATTCTCTCTCTCTCACACACGCATTCTCTCTGACACACGCATTCTCTCTCTCACACACATTCTCTCTCTCACACACATTCTCTCTCTCACACACGCATTCTCTCTCTCACACACACATTCTCTCTCTCTAACACACATTCTCTCTCACATACACATTCTCTCTCGCTCACACACGCATTCTCTCTGACACACGCATTCTCTCTCTCACACACATTCTCTCTCTCACACACATTCTCTCTCTCACACACGCATTCTCTCTGACACACGCATTCTCTCTCTTACACACATTCTCTCTCTCACACACATTCTCTCTCTCACACACGCATTCTCTCTGACACACGCATTCTCTCTCTCACACACATTCTCTCTCTCACACACATTCTCTCTCTCACACACACATTCTCTCTCTCTCACACACGCATTCTCTCTCTCACACACGCATTCTCTCTCTCTCACACACGCATTCTCTCTGACACACGCATTCTCTCTCACACACACATTCTCTCTCTCACACACGCATTCTCTCTGACACACGCAATCTCTCTCACAGACGCATTCTCACTCTCACACACGCATTCTCTCTCACACACACATTCTCTCTCACACACAAATTCTCTCTCTCACACACGCATTCTCTCTCACACACACATTCTCTCTCACACACAAATTCTCTCTCTCACACACACATTCTCTCTCTCTCACACACATTCTCTCTGACACACACGCATTCTCTCTGACACACGCATTCTCTCTCTCACACACATTCTCTCTCTCACACACGCATTCTCTCTCTCACACACACATTCTCTCTCTCTCTCTCACGCATTCTCTCTCTCACACACATTCTCTCTCTCACACACGGATTCTCTCTGACACAGGCATTCTCTCTCTCACACACATTCTCTCTCTCACACTCGCATTCTCTCTCACACACACATTCTCTCGCTCACACACGCATTCTCTCTGACACACGCATTCTCTCTCACACACACATTCTCTCTCTCACACACACATTCTCTCTCTCTCTCACACGCATTCTCTCTCTCACACACATTCTCTCTCTCTCACACACGCATTCTCTCTCTCACACACATTCTCTCTCACACACACGCATTCTCTCTGACACACACATTCTCCCTCACACACGCATTCTCTCTCTCACACACGCATTCTCTCTCACACACACATTCTCTCTCACACACACGTTCTCTCTCTCTCTCACACGCATTCTCTCTGACACACGCATTCTCTCTGACACACGCATTCTCTCTCACACACACATTCTCTGTCTCACACACACATTCTCTCTCTCTCTCACACACATTCTCTCTCTCACACACGCATTCTCTCTGACACATGCATTCTCTCTCTCACACGCATTCTCTCTCTCACACACGCATTCTCTCTCACACACGCATTCTCTCTCACACACACACATTCTCTCTCTCACACACACGCATTCTCTCTCACACACGCATTCTCTCTGACACACGCATTCTCTCTCTCACACACATTCTCTCTCTCACACACATTCTCTCTCTCACACACGAATTCTCTCTGACACACGCATTCTCTCTCACACACACATTCTCTCTCTCACACACATTCTCTCTCTCACACACACATTCTCTCTCTCTCACACACGCATTCTCTCTCTCACACACGCATTCTCTCTCTCTCACACACGCATTCTCTCTGACACACGCATTCTCTCTCACACACACATTCTCTCTCTCACACACGCATTCTCTCTGACACACGCAATCTCTCTCACACACGCATTCTCACTCTCACACACGCATTCTCTCTCACACACACATTCTCTCTCACACACACATTCTCTCTCTCACACACACATTCTCTCTCTCTCACACACATTCTCTCTCACACACACGCATTCTCTCTGACACACGCATTCTCTCTCTCACACACATTCTCTCTCTCACACACGCATTCTCTCTCTCTCTGACACACATTCTCTCTCACACACAATTCTCTCTCTCTCTGACACACATCTCTCTCTCACACACACATTCTCTCTCACACACGCATTCTCTCTCTGACACACACATTCTCTCACACACACATTCTCTCTCACACACGCATTCTCTCTCACACACGCATTCTCTCTCTCACACACGCATTCTCTCTCACACACACATTCTCTCTGACACACGCTTTCTCTCTGACACACACATTCTCTCTCTCACACACACATTCTCTCTCTCACACACATTCTCTCTCTCACACACACATTCTCTCTCTCTCACACACATTCTCTCTCTCACACACATTATCTCTCTCACACACACATTCTCTCTCACACACACATTCTCTCTCTCACACACACATTCTCTCTCTAACACACATTCTCTCTCACATACACATTCTCTCTCTCTCACACACGCATTCTCTCACACACGCATTCTCTCTCACACACACACTCATTCTCTCTCTCACACGCATTCTCTTTCTCTCACAAACATTCTCTCTCTCACAAACACGCATTCTCTCTCTCACACACATTCTCTCTCTCACACACATTCTCTCTCTCACACACACATTCTCTCTCTCTCACATACGCATTCTCTCTCTAACACACATTCTCTCTCACATACACATTCTCTCTCTCTCACACACGCATTCTCTCTGACACACGCATTCTCTCTCTCACACACATTCTCTCTCTCACACACATTCTCTCTCTCACACACGCATTCTCTCTCTCACACACACATTCTCTCTCTCTAACACACATTCTCTCTCACATACACATTCTCTCTCGCTCACACATGCATTCTCTCTGACACACGCATTCTCTCTCTCACACACATTCTCTCTCTCACACACATTCTCTCTCTCTCACACACATTCTCTCTCTCACACACACATTCTCTCTCTCACACACACATTCTCTCCCTAACAGACATTCTCTCTCACATACACATTCTCTCTCTCTCACACACGCATTCTCTCTGACACACGCATTCTCTCTCTCACACACATTCTCTCTCTCACACACATTCTCTCTCTCACACACGCATTCTCTCTGACACACGCATTCTCTCTCTCACACACATTCTCTCTCTCACACACATTCTCTCTCTCACACACACATTCTCTCTCTCTCACACACGCATTCTCTCTCTCACACACGCATTCTCTCTCTCTCACACACGCATTCTCTCTGACACACGCATTCTCTCTCACACACACATTCTCTCTCTCACACACGCATTCTCTCTGACACACGCAATCTCTCTCACACACGCATTCTCACTCTCACACACGCATTCTCTCTCACACACACATTCTCTCTCACACACAAATTCTCTCTCTCACACACGCATTCTCTCTCACACACACATTCTCTCTCACACACAAATTCTCTCTCTCACACACACATTCTCTCTCTCTCACACACATTCTCTCTCACACACACGCATTCTCTCTGACACATGCATTCTCTCTCTCACACACATTCTCTCTCTCACACACGCATTCTCTCTCTCACACACACACATTCTCTCTCTCTCTCTCACGCATTCTCTCTCTCACACACATTCTCTCTCTCACACACGGATTCTCTCTGACACAGGCATTCTCTCTCTCACACACATTCTCTCTCTCACACACGCATTCTCTCTCACACACACATTCTCTCGCTCACACACGCATTCTCTCTCACACACACATTCTCTCTCTCTCTCACACGCATTCTCTCTCTCACACACATTCTCTCTCTCTCACACACGCATTCTCTCTCTCACACACATTCTCTCTCACACACACGCATTCTCTCTGACACACATATTCTCCCTCACACACGCATTCTCTCTCTCACACACGCATTCTCTCTCACACACACATTCTCTCTCACACACACATTCTCTCTCTCTCTCACACGCATTCTCTCTCACACACGCATTCTCTCTGACACACGCATTCTCTCTCACACACACATTCTCTCTCTCACACACACATTCTCTCTCTCTCTCACACACATTCTCTCTCTCACACACGCATTCTCTCTGACACATGCATTCTCTCTCTCACACGCATTCTCTCTCTCACACAGGCATTCTCTCTCACACACACATTCTCTGTCACACACACACATTCTCTCTCTCACACACACGCATTCTCTCTCACACACGCATTCTCTCTGACACACGCATTCTCTCTCTCACACACATTCTCTCTCTCACACACATTCTCTCTCTCACACACGCATTCTCTCTGACACACGCATTCTCTCTGACACACGCATTCTCTCTCTCACACACATTCTCTCTCTCACACACGCATTCTCTCTCTCTGACACACATTCTCTCTCACACACAATTCTCTCTCTCTCTGACACACATCTCTCTCTCACACACACATTCTCTCTCACACACGCATTCTCTCTCTGACACACACATTCTCTCACACACACATTCTCTCTCACACACGCATTCTCTCTCACACACGCATTCTCTCTCACACACGCATTCTCTCTCTCACACACGCATTCTCTCTCACACACACATTCTCTCTGACACACGCTTTCTCTCTGACACACACATTCTCTCTCTCACACACACATTCTCTCTCTCACACACATTCTCTCTCTCACACACACATTCTCTCTCTCTCACACACATTCTCTCTCTCACACACATTATCTCTCTCACACACACATTCTCTCTCACACACACATTCTCTCTCTCACACACACGCATTCTCTCACACACGCATTCTCTCTCACACACACACTCATTCTCTCTCTCACACGCATTCTCTTTCTCTCACAAACATTCTCTCTCTCACAAACACGCATTCTCTCTCTCACACACATTCTCTCTCTCACACACATTCTCTCTCTCACACACATTCTCTCTCTCTCACATACGCATTCTCTCTCTAACACACATTCTCTCTCACATACACATTCTCTCTCTCTCACACACGCATTCTCTCTGACACACGCATTCTCTCTCTCACACACATTCTCTCTCTCACACACATTCTCTCTCTCACACACATTCTCTCTCACACACACGCATTCTCTCTGACACACATATTCTCCCTCACACACGCATTCTCTCTCTCACACACGCATTCTCTCTCACACACACATTCTCTCTCACACACACATTCTCTCTCTCTCTCACACGCATTCTCTCTCACACACGCATTCTCTCTGACACACGTATTCTCTCTCACACACACATTCTCTCTCTCACACACACATTCTCTCTCTCTCTCACACACATTCTCTCTCTCACACACGCATTCTCTCTGACACATGCATTCTCTCTCTCACACGCATTCTCTCTCTCACACACGCATTCTCTCTCACACACGCATTCTCTGTCACACACACACATTCTCTCTCTCACACACACGCATTCTCTCTCACACACGCATTCTCTCTGACACACGCATTCTCTCTCTCACACACATTCTCTCTCTCACACACATTCTCTCTCTCACACACGCATTCTCTCTGACACACGCATTCTCTCTGACACACGCATTCTCTCTCTCACACACATTCTCTCTCTCACACACGCATTCTCTCTCTCTGACACACATTCTCTCTCACACACAATTCTCTCTCTCTCTGACACACATCTCTCTCTCACACACACATTCTCTCTCACACACGCATTCTCTCTCTGACACACACATTCTCTCACACACACATTCTCTCTCACACACGCATTCTCTCTCACACACGCATTCTCTCTCACACACGCATTCTCTCTCTCACACACGCATTCTCTCACACACACATTCTCTCTGACACACGCTTTCTCTCTGACACACACATTCTCTCTCTCACACACACATTCTCTCTCTCACACACATTCTCTCTCTCACACACATATTCTCTCTCTCTCACACACATTCTCTCTCTCACACACATTATCTCTCTCACACACACATTCTCTCTCACACACACATTCTCTCTCTCACACACACATTCTCTCTCTAACACACATTCTCTCTCACATACACATTCTCTCTCTCTCACACACGCATTCTCTCACACACGCATTCTCTCTCACACACACACTCATTCTCTCTCTCACACGCATTCTCTTTCTCTCACAAACATTCTCTCTCTCACAAACACGCATTCTCTCTCTCACACACATTCTCTCTCTCACACACATTCTCTCTCTCACACACATTCTCTCTCTCTCACATACGCATTCTCTCTCTAACACACATTCTCTCTCAAATACACATTCTCTCTCTCTCACACACGCATTCTCTCTGACACACGCATTCTCTCTCTCACACACATTCTCTCTCTCACACACATTCTCTCTCTCACACACGCATTCTCTCTCTCACACACACATTCTCTCTCTCTAACACACATTCTCTCTCACATACACATTCTCTCTCTCTCACACACGCATTCTCTCTGACACACGCATTCTCTCTCTCACACACATTCTCTCTCTCACACACGCATTCTCTCTGACACACGCATTCTCTCTCTCACACACATTCTCTCTCTCACACACATTCTCTCTCTCTCACACACGCATTCTCTCTCTCACACACATTCTCTCTCTCACACACATTCTCTCTCTCACACACACATTCTCTATCTCTCACACACGCATTCTCTCTCTCACACACGAATTCTCTCTCTCTCACACACGCATTCTCTCTGACACACGCAATCTCTCTCACACACGCATTCTCACTCTCACACACGCATTCTCTCTCACACACACATTCTCTCTCACACACAAATTCTCTCTCTCACACACGCATTCTCTCTCACACACACATTCTCTCTCACACACAAATTCTCTCTCTCACACACACATTCTCTCTCTCACACACACATTCTCTCTCACACACTCGCATTCTCTCTGACACATGCATTCTCTCTCTCACACACATTCTCTCTCTCACACACGCATTCTCTCTCTCACACACACACATTCTCTCTCTCTCTCTCACGCATTCTCTCTCTCACACACATTCTCTCTCTCACACACGGATTCTCTCTGACACAGGCATTCTCTCTCTCACACACATTCTCTCTCTCACACACGCATTCTCTCTCACACACACATTCTCTCGCTCACACACGCATTCTCTCTCACACACACATTCTCTCTCTCTCTCACACGCATTCTCTCTCACACACACATTCTCTCTCTCTCACACACGCATTCTCTCTCTCACACACATTCTCTCTCACACACACATTCTCTCTCTCTCTCACACGCATTCTCTCTCACACATGCATTCTCTCTGACACACGCATTCTCTCTCACACACACATTCTCTCTCTCACACACACATTCTCTCTCTCTCTCACACACATTCTCTCTCTCACACACGCATTCTCTCTGACACATGCATTCTCTCTCTCACACGCATTCTCTCTCGCACACACGCATTCTCTCTCACACACGCATTCTCTGTCACACACACACATTCTCTCTCTCACACACACGCATTCTCTCTCACACACGCATTCTCTCTGACACACGCATTCTCTCTCTCACACACATTCTCTCTCTCACACACATTCTCTCTCTCACACACGCATTCTCTCTGACACACGCATTCTCTCTCTCACACACATTCTCTCTCTCACACACATTCTCTCTCTCACACACGCATTCTCTCTCTCACACACGCATTCTCTCTGACACACGCATTCTCTCTCACACACACATTCTCTCTCTCACACACGCATTCTCTCTGACACACGCAATCTCTCTCACACACGCATTCTCACTCTCACACACGCATTCTCTCTCACACACACATTCTCTCTCACACACAAATTCTCTCTCTCACACACACATTCTCTCTCTCTCACACACATTCTCTCTCACACACACGCATTCTCTCTGACACACGCATTCTCTCTCTCACACACATTCTCTCTCTCACACACGCATTCTCTCTCTCTGACACACATTCTCTCTCACACACAATTCTCTCTCTCTCTGACACACATCTCTCTCTCACACACACATTCTCTCTCACACACGCATTCTCTCTCTGACACACACATTCTCTCTCTCACACACATTCTCTCTCTCACACACATTCTCTCTCACACACACGCATTCTCTCTGACACACATATTCTCCCTCACACACGCATTCTCTCTCTCACACACGCATTCTCTCTCACACACACATTCTCTCTCACACACACATTCTCTCTCTCTCTCACACGCATTCTCTCTCACACACGCATTCTCTCTGACACACGTATTCTCTCTCACACACACATTCTCTCTCTCACACACACATTCTCTCTCTCTCTCACACACATTCTCTCTCTCACACACGCATTCTCTCTGACACATGCATTCTCTCTCTCACACGCATTCTCTCTCTCACACACGCATTCTCTCTCACACACGCATTCTCTCTGACACACGCATTCTCTCTCTCACACACATTCTCTCTCTCACACACATTCTCTCTCTCACACACGCATTCTCTCTGACACACGCATTCTCTCTCTCACACACATTCTCTCTCTCACACACATTCTCTCTCTCACACACGCATTCTCTCTCTCACACACGCATTCTCTCTGACACACGCATTCTCTCTCACACACACATTCTCTCTCTCACACACGCATTCTCTCTGACACACGCAATATCTCTCACACACGCATTCTCACTCTCACACACGCATTCTCTCTCACACACACATTCTCTCTCACACACAAATTCTCTCTCTCACACACACATTCTCTCTCTCTCACACACATTCTCTCTCACACACACGCATTCTCTCTGACACACGCATTCTCTCTCTCACACACATTCTCTCTCTCACACACGCATTCTCTCTCTCTGACACACATTCTCTCTCACACACAATTCTCTCTCTCTCTGACACACATCTCTCTCTCACACACACATTCTCTCTCACACACGCATTCTCTCTCTGACACACACATTCTCTCACACACACATTCTCTCTCACACACGCATTCTCTCTCACACACGCATTCTCTCTCACACACGCATTCTCTCTCTCACACACGCATTCTCTCTCACACACACATTCTCTCTGACACACGCTTTCTCTCTGACACACACATTCTCTCTCTCACACACACATTCTCTCTCTCAGACACATTCTCTCTCTCACACACACATTCTCTCTCTCTCACACACATTCTCTCTCTCACACACATTATCTCTCTCACACACACATTCTCTCTCACACACACATTCTCTCTCTCACACACACATTCTCTCTCTAACACACATTCTCTCTCACATACACATTCTCTCTCTCTCACACACGCATTCTCTCACACACGCATTTTCTCTCACACACACACTCATTCTCTCTCTCACACGCATTCTCTTTCTCTCACAAACATTCTCTCTCTCACAAACACGCATTCTCTCTCTCACACACATTCTCTCTCTCACACACACACATTCTCTCTCTCACACACACACATTCTCTCTCACACACATTCTCTCTCACACACACGCACATTCTATCTCACACACGCATTCTCTCTCTCACTCGCACACACGCATCCTCTCTCTCTCACACACATTCTCTCTCTCTCTCACACACGCATTCTCTCTCTCTGACACACGCATTGTCTCTCGCACACACGCATTCTCTCTCACTCGCACACACGCATTCTCTCTCTCTCACACACATTCTCTCTCTCTCACACACGCATTCTCTCTCATTTGCACACACGCTTTCTCTCTCTCACACACATTCTCTCTCTCTCTGACGCACATTCTCTCTCACACACACATTCTCTCTCTCACACACACATTCTCTCTCTAACACACATTTCTCTCTCACACACATTCTCTCTCACACACACGCATTCTCTCTCACACACACATTCTCTCTCACACACACACATTCTCTCTCTCACACATGCATTCTCTCTCACACACGCATTCTCTCTCACACACACATTCTCTCTCTCCGACACGCATTCTCTCTCACACACACGCATTCTCTCTCACTCACACATTCACTCTCTCACACACACATTCTCTCTGACACACACATTCTCTCACACACGCACTCTCTCTGACACACGCATTCTCTCTCTCACATACACATTCTCTCTCTCACACACATTCTCTCTCTCACACACACATTCTCTCTCTCACACAAACATATTCTCTCTCACACACACACATTCTCACTCGCACACACGCATTCTCTCTCTCTCTCACACACATTCTCTCTCTCACACACGCATTCTCTCTGACACATGCATTCTCTCTCTCACACGCATTCTCTCTCTCACTCACGCATTCTCTCTCACACACGCATTCTCTCTCACACACACACATTCTCTCTCTCACACACACGCATTCTCTCTCACACACGCATTCTCTCTGACACACGCATTCTCTCTCTCACACACATTCTCTCTCTCACACACATTCTCTCTCTCACTCACGCATTCTCTCTGACACACGCATTCTCTCTCACACACACATTCTCTCTCTCACACACATTCTCTCTCTCACACACACATTCTCTCTCTCTCACACACGCAGTCTCTCTCTCACACACATTCTCTCTCTCACACACATTCTCTCTCTCACACACGCATTCTCTCTGACACACGCATTCTCTCTCTCACACACATTCTCTCTCTCACACACATTCTCTCTCTCACACACACATTCTCTCTCACACACACGCATTCTCTCTCTCACACACGCATTCTCTCTCTCTCACACACGCATTCTCTCTGACACACGCATTCTCTCTCACACACACATTCTCTCTCTCACACACGCATTCTCTCTGACACACGCAATCTCTCTCACACACGCATTCTCACTCTCACACACGCATTCTCTCTCACACACACATTCTCTCTCACACACAAATTCTCTCTCTCACACACACATTCTCTCTCTCTCACACACATTCTCTCTCACACACACGCATTCTCTCTGACACACGCATTCTCTCTCTCACACACATTCTCTCTCTCACACACGCATTCTCTCTCTCTCTGACACACATTCTCTCTCACACACAATTCTCTCTCTCTCTGACACACATCTCTCTCTCACACACACATTCTCTCTCACACACGCATTCTCTCTCTGACACACACATTCTCTCACACACACATTCTCTCTCACACACGCATTCTCTCTCACACACGCATTCTCTCTCACACACGCATTCTCTCTCTCACACACGCATTCTCTCTCACACACACATTCTCTCTGACACACGCTTTCTCTCTGACACACACATTCTCTCTCTCACACACACATTCTCTCTCTCACACACATTCTCTCTCTCACACACACATTCTCTCTCTCTCACACACATTCTCTCTCTCACACACATTATCTCTCTCACACACACATTCTCTCTCACACACACATTTTCTCTCCCACACACACATTCTCTCTCTAACACACATTCTCTCTCACATACACATTCTCTCTCTCTCACACACGCATTCTCTCACACACGCATTCTCTCTCACACACACACTCATTCTCTCTCTCACACGCATTCTCTTTCTCTCACAAACATTCTCTCTCTCACAAACACGCATTCTCTCTCTCACGCATTCTCTCTCTCACACACACACATTCTCTCTCTCACACACACACATTCTCTCTCACACACACATTCTCTCTCACACACACGCACATTCTCTCTCACACACGCATTCTCTTTCACTCGCACACACGCATCCTCTCTCTCTCACACACATTCTCTCTCTCTCTCTCACACACGCATTCTCTCTCTCTGACACACGCATTGTCTCTCGCACACACGCATTCTCTCTCACTCGCACACACGCATTCTCTCTCTCTCACACACATTCTCTCTCTCTCACACACGCATTCTCTCTCATTTGCACACACGCTTTCTCTCTCTCACACACATTCTCTCTCTCTCTGACGCACATTCTCTCTCACACACACATTCTCTCTCTCAGACACACATTCTCTCTCTAACACACATTTCTCTCTCACACACACATTCTCTCTCACACACACGCATTCTCTCTCTCACACACGCATTCTCTCTCACACACACATTCTCTCTCACACACACACATTCTCTCTCTCACACATGCTTTCTCTCTCACACACGCATTCTCTCTCACACACACATTCTCTCTCTCCGACACGCATTCTCTCTCACACACACATTCTCTCAGACACGCACTCTCTCTGACACACGCATTCTCTCTCTCACATACACATTCTCTCTCTCACACACATTCTCTCTCTCACACACACATTCTCTCTCTCACACAAACATATTCTCTCTCACACACACACATTCTCACTCGCACACACGCATTCTCTCTCTCTCTCACACACATTCTCTCTCTCACACACGCATTCTCTCTGACACATGCATTCTCTGTCTCACACGCATTCTCTCTCTCACTCACGCATTCTCTCTCACACACGCATTCTCTCTCACACACACACATTCTCTCTCTCACACACACGCATTCTCTCTCACACACGCATTCTCTCTGACACACGGATTCTCTCTCTCACACACATTCTCTCTCTCACACACATTCTCTCTCTCACACACGCATTCTCTCTGACACACGCATTCTCTCTCACAAACACATTCTCTCTCTCACACACATTCTCTCTCTCACACACACATTCTCTCTCTCTCACACACGCAGTCTCTCTCTCACACACATTCTCTCTCTCACACACGCATTCTCTCTGACACACGCAATCTCTCTCACACACGCATTCTCACTCTCACACACGCATTCTCTCTCACACACACATTCTCTCTCACACACACATTCTCTCTCTCGCACACACGAATCCTCTCTCTCACACACTCATTCTCTCTCTCATGCACGCATTCTCTCTCTCGCACACGCATTCTCTCTCTCGCATGCATTCTCTCTCTCGCACGCATTCTCTCTCTCGCACACTCATTCTCTCTCTCATGCACGCATTCTCTCTCTCACGAACGCATTCTCTCTTGCACACTCATTTTCTCTCTCTCCCACACTCATTCTCTCTCTCATGCACGTATTCTCTCTCTCTCGTGCACTGATTCTCTCTCACGTACACATTCTCTCTCTCTCAAAGACGCATTCTCTCTAAACACACATTCTCTCTCTCGCACAAACACATTCTCTCTCTCGCAAAAACGCATTCTCTCTCTCACACGCAATCTCTCTCGCACACACGCATTCTCTTTCTCTCACACACGCATTCGCTCTCTCAGACACGCATTCTCTCTCTCTCACACACGCATTCTCTCTCTCGCACATGCATTCTCTCTCACACATACGCACACGCATTCTCTGTCACACACGCATTCTCTCTCACACACGCATTCTCTCAGACACGCACTCGCTCTGACACACGCATTCTCTCTCTCACATACACATTCTCTCTCTCACACACATTCTCTCTCTCACACACACATTCTCTCTCTCACACAAACATATTCTCTCTCACACACACACATTCTCACTCGCACACACGCATTCTCTCTCTCTCTCACACACATTCTCTCTCTCACACACGCATTCTCTCTGACACATGCATTCTCTCTCTCACACGCATTCTCTCTCTCACTCACGCATTCTCTCTCACACACGCATTCTCTCTGACACACGCATTCTCTCTCTCACACACATTCTCTCTCACACACACATTCTCTCTCTCACACACACATTCTCTCTCTCTCTCACACACATTCTCTCTCTCACACACGCATTCTCTCTGACACATGCATTCTCTCTCTCACACGCATTCTCTCTCTCACACACGCATTCTCTCTCACACACGCATTCTCTGTCACACACACACATTCTCTCTCTCACACACACGCATTCTCTCTCACACACGCATTTTCTCTGACACACGCATTCTCTCTCTCACACACATTCTCTCTCTCACACACATTCTCTCTCTCACACACGCATTCTCTCTCTCACACACGCATTCTCTCTGACACACGCATTCTCTCTCACACACACATTCTCTCTCTCACACACGCATTCTCTCTGACACACGCAATCTCTCTCACACACGCATTCTCACTCTCACACACGCATTCTCTCTCACACACACATTCTCTCTCACACACAAATTCTCTCTCTCACACACACATTCTCTCTCTCTCACACACATTCTCTCTCACACACACGCATTCTCTCTGACACACGCATTCTCTCTCTCACACACATTCTCTCTCTCACACACGCATTCTCTCTCTCTGACACACATTCTCTCTCACACACAATTCTCTCTCTCTCTGACACACATCTCTCTCTCACACACACATTCTCTCTCACACACGCATTCTCTCTCTGACACACACATTCTCTCACACACACATTCTCTCTCACACACGCATTCTCTCTCACACACGCATTCTCTCTCACACACGCATTCTCTCTCTCACACACGCATTCTCTCTCACACACACATTCTCTCTGACACACGCTTTCTCTCTGACACACACATTCTCTCTCTCACACACACATTCTCTCTCTCAGACACATTCTCTCTCTCACACACACATTCTCTCTCTCTCACACACATTCTCTCTCTCACACACATTATCTCTCTCACACACACATTCTCTCTCACACACACATTCTATCTCTCACACACACATTCTCTCTCTAACACACATTCTCTCTCCCATACACATTCTCTCTCTCTCACACACGCATTCTCTCACACACGCATTCTCTCTCACACACACACTCATTCTCTCTCTCACACGCATTCTCTTTCTCTCACAAACATTCTCTCTCTCACAAACACGCATTCTCTCTCTCACACACATTCTCTCTCTCACACACACACATTCTCTCTCTCACACACACACATTCTCTCTCACACACATTCTCTCTCACACACACGCACATTCTATCTCACACACGCATTCTCTCTCTCACTCGCACACACGCATCCTCTCTCTCTCACACACATTCTCTCTCTCTCTCACACACGCATTCTCTCTCTCTGACACACGCATTGTCTCTCGCACACACGCATTCTCTCTCACTCGCACACACGCATTCTCTCTCTCTCACACACATTCTCTCTCTCTCACACACGCATTCTCTCTCATTTGCACACACGCTTTCTCTCTCTCACACACATTCTCTCTCTCTCTGACGCACATTCTCTCTCACACACACATTCTCTCTCTCACACACACATTCTCTCTCTAACACACATTTCTCTCTCACACACATTCTCTCTCACACACACGCATTCTCTCTCTCACACACGCATTCTCTCTCACACACACATTCTCTCTCACACACACACATTCTCTCTCTCACACATGCATTCTCTCTCACACACGCATTCTCTCTCACACACACATTCTCTCTCTCCGACACGCATTCTCTCTCACACACACGCATTCTCTCTCACTCACACATTCACTCTCTCACACACACATTCTCTCTGACACACACATTCTCTCACACACGCACTCTCTCTGACACACGCATTCTCTCTCTCACATACACATTCTCTCTCTCACACACATTCTCTCTCTCACACACACATTCTCTCTCTCACACAAACATATTCTCTCTCACACACACACATTCTCACTCGCACACACGCATTCTCTCTCTCTCTCACACACATTCTCTCTCTCACACACGCATTCTCTCTGACACATGCATTCTCTCTCTCACACGCATTCTCTCTCTCACTCACGCATTCTCTCTCACACACGCATTCTCTCTCACACACACACATTCTCTCTCTCACACACACGCATTCTCTCTCACACACGCATTCTCTCTGACACACGCATTCTCTCTCTCACACACATTCTCTCTCTCACACACATTCTCTCTCTCACTCACGCATTCTCTCTGACACACGCATTCTCTCTCACACACACATTCTCTCTCTCACACACATTCTCTCTCTCACACACACATTCTCTCTCTCTCACACACGCAGTCTCTCTCTCACACACATTCTCTCTCTCACACACATTCTCTCTCTCACACACGCATTCTCTCTGACACACGCATTCTCTCTCTCACACACATTCTCTCTCTCACACACATTCTCTCTCTCACACACACATTCTCTCTCACACACACGCATTCTCTCTCTCACACACGCATTCTCTCTCACTCACACACGCATTCTCTCTGACACACGCATTCTCTCTCACACACACATTCTCTCTCTCACACACGCATTCTCTCTGACACACGCAATCTCTCTCACACACGCATTCTCACTCTCACACACGCATTCTCTCTCACACACACATTCTCTCTCACACACAAATTCTCTCTCTCACACACACATTCTCTCTCTCTCACACACATTCTCTCTCACACACACGCATTGTCTCTGACACACGCATTCTCTCTCTCACACACATTCTCTCTCTCACACACGCATTCTCTCTCTCTCTGACACACATTCTCTCTCACACACAATTCTCTCTCTCTCTGACACACATCTCTCTCTCACACACACATTCTCTCTCACACACGCATTCTCTCTCTGACACACACATTCTCTCACACACACATTCTCTCTCACACACGCATTCTCTCTCACACACGCATTCTCTCTCACACACGCATTCTCTCTCTCACACACGCATTCTCTCTCACACACACATTCTCTCTGACACACGCTTTCTCTCTGACACACACATTCTCTCTCTCACACACACATTCTCTCTCTCACACACATTCTCTCTCTCACACACACATTCTCTCTCTCTCACACACATTCTCTCTCTCACACACATTATCTCTCTCACACACACATTCTCTCTCACACACACATTTTCTCTCTCACACACACATTCTCTCTCTAACACACATTCTCTCTCACATACACATTCTCTCTCTCTCACACACGCATTCTCTCACACACGCATTCTCTCTCACACACACACTCATTCTCTCTCTCACACGCATTCTCTTTCTCTCACAAACATTCTCTCTCTCACAAACACGCATTCTCTCTCTCACGCATTCTCTCTCTCACACACACACATTCTCTCTCTCACACACACACATTCTCTCTCACACACACATTCTCTCTCACACACACGCACATTCTCTCTCACACACGCATTCTCTTTCACTCGCACACACGCATCCTCTCTCTCTCACACACATTCTCTCTCTCTCTCTCACACACGCATTCTCTCTCTCTGACACACGCATTGTCTCTCGCACACACGCATTCTCTCTCACTCGCACACACGCATTCTCTCTCTCTCACACACATTCTCTCTCTCTCACACACGCATTCTCTCTCATTTGCACACACGCTTTCTCTCTCTCACACACATTCTCTCTCTCTCTGACGCACATTCTCTCTCACACACACATTCTCTCTCTCAGACACACATTCTCTCTCTAACACACATTTCTCTCTCACACACACATTCTCTCTCACACACACGCATTCTCTCTCTCACACACGCATTCTCTCTCACACACACATTCTCTCTCACACACACACATTCTCTCTCTCACACATGCTTTCTCTCTCACACACGCATTCTCTCTCACACACACATTCTCTCTCTCCGACACGCATTCTCTCTCACACACACATTCTCTCAGACACGCACTCTCTCTGACACACGCATTCTCTCTCTCACATACACATTCTCTCTCTCACACACATTCTCTCTCTCACACACACATTCTCTCTCTCACACAAACATATTCTCTCTCACACACACACATTCTCACTCGCACACACGCATTCTCTCTCTCTCTCACACACATTCTCTCTCTCACACACGCATTCTCTCTGACACATGCATTCTCTCTCTCACACGCATTCTCTCTCTCACTCACGCATTCTCTCTCACACACGCATTCTCTCTCACACACACACATTCTCTCTCTCACACACACGCATTCTCTCTCACACACGCATTCTCTCTGACACACGCATTCTCTCTCTCACACACATTCTCTCTCTCACACACATTCTCTCTCTCACACACGCATTCTCTCTGACACACGCATTCTCTCTCACAAACACATTCTCTCTCTCACACACATTCTCTCTCTCACACACACATTCTCTCTCTCTCACACACGCAGTCTCTCTCTCACACACATTCTCTCTCTCACACACGCATTCTCTCTGACACACGCAATCTCTCTCACACACGCATTCTCACTCTCACACACGCATTCTCTCTCACACACACATTCTCTCTCACACACACATTCTCTCTCTCGCACACACGAATCCTCTCTCTCACACACTCATTCTCTCTCTCATGCACGCATTCTCTCTCTCGCACACGCATTCTCTCTCTCGCATGCATTCTCTCTCTCGCACGCATTCTCTCTCTCGCACACTCATTCTCTCTCTCATGCACGCATTCTCTCTCTCACGAACGCATTCTCTCTTGCACACTCATTTTCTCTCTCTCCCACACTCATTCTCTCTCTCATGCACGTATTCTCTCTCTCTCGTGCACTGATTCTCTCTCACGTACACATTCTCTCTCTCTCAAAGACGCATTCTCTCTAAACACACATTCTCTCTCTCGCACAAACACATTCTCTCTCTCGCAAAAACGCATTCTCTCTCTCACACGCAATCTCTCTCGCACACACGCATTCTCTTTCTCTCACACACGCATTCGCTCTCTCAGACACGCATTCTCTCTCTCTCACACACGCATTCTCTCTCTCGCACATGCATTCTCTCTCACACATACGCACACGCATTCTCTGTCACACACGCATTCTCTCTCACACACGCATTCTCTCAGACACGCACTCTCTCTGACACACGCATTCTCTCTCTCACATACACATTCTCTCTCTCACACACATTCTCTCTCTCACACACACATTCTCTCTCTCACACAAACATATTCTCTCTCACACACACACATTCTCACTCGCACACACGCATTCTCTCTCTCTCTCACACACATTCTCTCTCTCACACACGCATTCTCTCTGACACATGCATTCTCTCTCTCACACGCATTCTCTCTCTCACTCACGCATTCTCTCTCACACACGCATTCTCTCTGACACACGCATTCTCTCTCTCACACACATTCTCTCTCACACACACATTCTCTCTCTCACACACACATTCTCTCTCTCTCTCACACACATTCTCTCTCTCACACACGCATTCTCTCTGACACATGCATTCTCTCTCTCACACGCATTCTCTCTCTCACACACGCATTCTCTCTCACACACGCATTCTCTGTCACACACACACATTCTCTCTCTCACACACACGCATTCTCTCTCACACACGCATTCTCTCTGACACACGCATTCTCTCTCTCACACACATTCTCTCTCTCACACACATTCTCTCTCTCACACACGCATTCTCTCTGACACACGCATTCTCTCTGACACACGCATTCTCTCTCTCACACACATTCTCTCTCTCACACACGCATTCTCTCTCTCTGACACACATTCTCTCTCACACACAATTCTCTCTCTCTCTGACACACATCTCTCTCTCACACACACATTCTCTCTCACACACGCATTCTCTCTCTGACACACACATTCTCTCACACACACATTCTCTCTCACACACGCATTCTCTCTCACACACGCATTCTCTCTCACACACGCATTCTCTCTCTCACACACGCATTCTCTCTCACACACACATTCTCTCTGACACACGCTTTCTCTCTGACACACACATTCTCTCTCTCACACACACATTCTCTCTCTCACACACATTCTCTCTCTCACACACACATTCTCTCTCTCTCACACACATTCTCTATCTCACACACATTATCTCTCTCACACACACATTCTCTCTCACACACACATTCTCTCTCTCACACACACATTCTCTCTCTAACACACATTCTCTCTCACATACACATTCTCTCTCTCTCACACACGCATTCTCTCACACACGCATTCTCTCTCACACACACACTCATTCTCTCTCTCACACGCATTCTCTTTCTCTCACAAACATTCTCTCTCTCACAAACACGCATTCTCTCTCTCACACACATTCTCTCTCTCACACACATTCTCTCTCTCACACACATTCTCTCTCTCTCACATACGCATTCTCTCTCTCACACACATTCTCTCTCACATACACATTCTCTCTCTCTCACACACGCATTCTCTCTGACACACGCATTCTCTCTCTCACACACATTCTCTCTCTCACACACATTCTCTCTCTGACACACGCATTCTCTCTCACACACACACATTCTTTCTCTCTAACACACATTCTCTCTCACATACACATTCTCTCTCTCTCACACACGCATTCTCTCTGACACACGCATTCTCTCTCTCACACACATTCTCTCTCTCACACACGCATTCTCTCTGACACACGCATTCTCTCTCTCACACACATTCTCTCTCTCACACACATTCTCTCTCTCTCACACACGCATTCTCTCTCTCACACATATTCTCTCTCTCACACACATTCTCTCTCTCACACACACATTCTCTATCTCTCACACACGCATTCTCTCTCTCACACACGCATTCTCTCTCTCTCACACACGCATTCTCTCTGACACACGCAATCTCTCTCACACACGCATTCTCACTCTCACACACGCATTCTCTCCCACACACACATTCTCTCTCACACACAAATTCTCTCTCTCACACACGCATTCTCTCTCACACACACATTCTCTCTCACACACAAATTCTCTCTCTCACACACACATTCTCTCTCTCTCACACACATTCTCTCTCACACACACGCATTCTCTCTGACACATGCATTCTCTCTCTCACACACATTCTCTCTCTCACACACGCATTCTCTCTCTCACACACACACATTCTCTCTCTCTCTCTCACGCATTCTCTCTCTCACACACATTCTCTCTCTCACACACGGATTCTCTCTGACACAGGCATTCTCTCTCTCACACACATTCTCTCTCTCACACACGCATTCTCTCTCACACACACATTCTCTCGCTCACACACGCATTCTCTCTCACACACACATTCTCTCTCTCTCTCACACGCATTCTCTCTCTCACACACATTCTCTCTCTCTCACACACGCATTCTCTCTCTCACACACATTCTCTCTCACACACACGCATTCTCTCTGACACACATATTCTCCCTCACACACGCATTCTCTCTCTCACACACGCATTCTCTCTCACACACACATTCTCTCTCACACACACATTCTCTCTCTCTCTCACACGCATTCTCTCTCACACACGCATTCTCTCTGACACACGCATTCTCTCTCACACACACATTCTCTCTCTCACACACACATTCTCTCTCTCACACACATTCTCTCTCTCACACACGCATTCTCTCTGACACATGCATTCTCTCTCTCACACGCATTCTCTCTCTCACACACGCATTCTCTCTCACACACGCATTCTCTGTCACACACACACATTCTCTCTCTCACACACACGCATTCTCTCTCACACACGCATTCTCTCTGACACACGCATTCTCTCTCTCACACACATTCTCTCTCTCACACACATTCTCTCTCTCACACACGCATTCTCTCTGACACACGCATTCTCTCTCTCACACACATTCTCTCTCTCACACACATTCTCTCTCTCACACACACATTCTCTCTCTCTCACACACGCATTCTCTCTCTCACACACGCATTCTCTCTGACACACGCATTCTCTCTCACACACACATTCTCTCTCTCACACACGCATTCTCTCTGACACACGCAATCTCTCTCACACACGCATTCTCACTCTCACACACGCATTCTCTCTCACACACACATTCTCTCTCACACACAAATTCTCTCTCTCACACACACATTCTCTCTCTCTCACACACATTCTCTCTCACACACACGCATTCTCTCTGACACACGCATTCTCTCTCTCACACACATTCTCTCTCTCACACACGCATTCTCTCTCTCTGACACACATTCTCTCTCACACACAATTCTCTCTCTCTCTGACACACATCTCTCTCTCACACACACATTCTCTCTCACACACGCATTCTCTCTCTGACACACACATTCTCTCACACACACATTCTCTCTCACACACGCATTCTCTCTCACACACGCATTCTCTCTCACACACGCATTCTCTCTCTCACACACGCATTCTCTCTCACACACACATTCTCTCTGACACACGCTTTCTCTCTGACACACACATTCTCTCTCTCACACACACATTCTCTCTCTCACACACATTCTCTCTCTTACACACACATTCTCTCTCTCTCACACACATTCTCTCTCTCACACACATTATCTCTCTCACACACACATTCTCTCTCACACACACATTCTCTCTCTCACACACACATTCTCTCTCTAACACACATTCTCTCTCACATACACATTCTCTCTCTCTCACACATGCATTCTCTCACACACGCATTCTCTCTCACACACACACTCATTCTCTCTCTCACACGCATTCTCTTTCTCTCACAAACATTCTCTCTCTCACAAACACGCATTCTCTCTCTCACGCATTCTCTCTCTCACACACACACATTCTCTCTCTCACACACACACATTCTCTCTCACACACATTCTCTCTCACACACACGCACATTCTATCTCACACACGCATTCTCTCTCTCACTCGCACACACGCATCCTCTCTCTCTCACACACATTCTCTCTCTCTCTCACACACGCATTCTCTCTCTCTGACACACGCATTGTCTCTCGCACACACGCATTCTCTCTCACTCGCACACACGCATTCTCTCTCTCTCACACACATTCTCTCTCTCTCACACACGCATTCTCTCTCATTTGCACACACGCTTTCTCTCTCTCACACACATTCTCTCTCTCTCTGACGCACATTCTCTCTCACACACACATTCTCTCTCTCACACACACATTCTCTCTCTAACACACATTTCTCTCTCACACACATTCTCTCTCACACACACGCATTCTCTCTCTCACACACGCATTCTCTCTCACACACACATTCTCTCTCACACACACACATTCTCTCTCTCACACATGCATTCTCTCTCACACACGCATTCTCTCTCACACACACATTCTCTCTCTCCGACACGCATTCTCTCTCACACACACGCATTCTCTCTCACTCACACATTCACTCTCTCACACACACATTCTCTCTGACACACACATTCTCTCACACACGCACTCTCTCTGACACACGCATTCTCTCTCTCACATACACATTCTCTCTCACACACACATTCACTCTCTCACACACACATTCTCTCTCTCACACAAACATATTCTCTCTCACACACACACATTCTCACTCGCACACACGCATTCTCTCTCTCTCACACACATTCTCTCTCTCACACACGCATTCTCTCTGACACATGCATTCTCTCTCACACACGCATTCTCTCTCTCACACACGCATTCTCTCTCACACACGCATTCTCTCACACACACACATTCTCTCTCTCACACACACGCATTCTCTCTCACACACGCATTCTCTCTGACACACGCATTCTCTCTCTCACACACATTCTCTCTCTCACACACATTCTCTCTCTCACACACGCATTCTCTCTGACACACGCATTCTCTCTCACACACACATTCTCTCTCTCACACACATTCTCTCTCTCACACACACATTCTCTCTCTCTCACACACGCAGTCTCTCTCTCACACGCATTCTCTCTCTCACACACACTCTCTCTCTCACACACGCATTCTCTCTGACACACGCATTCTCTCTCTCACACACATTCTCTCTCTCACACACATTCTCTCTCTCACACACACATTCTCTCTCACACACACGCATTCTCTCTCTCACACACGCATTCTCTCTCTCTCACACACGCATTCTCTCTGACACACGCATTCTCTCTCACACACACATTCTCTCTCTCACACACGCATTCTCTCTGACACACGCAATCTCTCTCACACACGCATTCTCACTCTCACACACGCATTCTCTCTCACACACACATTCTCTCTCACACACAAATTCTCTCTCTCACACACACATTCTCTCTCTCTCACACACATTCTCTCTCACACACACGCATTCTCTCTGACACACGCATTCTCTCTCTCACACACATTCTCTCTCTCACACACGCATTCTCTCTCTCTCTGACACACATTCTCTCTCACACACAATTCTCTCTCTCTCTGACACACATCTCTCTCTCACACACACATTCTCTCTCACACACGCATTCTCTCTCTGACACACACATTCTCTCACACACACATTCTCTCTCACACACGCATTCTCTCTCACACACGCATTCTCTCTCTCACACACGCATTCTCTCTCACACACACATTCTCTCTGACACACGCTTTCTCTCTGACACACACATTCTCTCTCTCACACACACATTCTCTCTCTCACACACATTCTCTCTCTCACACACACATTCTCTCTCTCTCACACACATTCTCTCTCTCACACACATTATCTCTCTCACACACACATTCTCTCTCACACACACATTTTCTCTCTCACACACACATTCTCTCTCTAACACACATTCTCTCTCACATACACATTCTCTCTCTCACACACACATTCTCTCTCTCTCACACATGCAGTCTCTCTCTCACACACATTCTCTCTCTCACACACACTCTCTCTCTCACACACGCATTCTCTCTGACACACGCATTCTCTCTCTCACACACATTCTCTCTCTCACACACATTCTCTCTCTCACACACACATTCTCTCTCACACACACGCATTCTCTCTCTCACACACGCATTCTCTCTCTCACACACACGCATTCTCTCTGACACACGCATTCTCTCTCACACACACATTCTCTCTCTCACACACGCATTCTCTCTGACACACGCAATCTCTCTCACACACGCATTCTCACTCTCACACACGCATTCTCTCTCACACACACATTCTCTCTCACACACAAATTCTCTCTCTCACACACACATTCTCTCTCTCTCACACACATTCTCTCTCACACACACGCATTCTCTCTGACACACGCATTCTCTCTCTCACACACATTCTCTCTCTCACACACGCATTCTCTCTCTCTCTGACACACATTCTCTCTCACACACAATTCTCTCTCTCTCTGACACACATCTCTCTCTCACACACACATTCACTCTCACACACGCATTCTCTCTCTGACACACACATTCTCTCACACACACATTCTCTCTCACACACGCATTCTCTCTCACACACGCATTCTCTCTCACACACGCATTCTCTCTCTCACACACGCATTCTCTCTCACACACACGTTCTCTCTGACACACGCTTTCTCTCTGACACACACATTCTCTCTCTCACACACACATTCTCTCTCTCACACACATTCTCTCTCTCACACACACATTCTCTCTCTCTCACACACATTCTCTCTCTCACACACATTATCTCTCTCACACACACATTCTCTCTCAAACACACATTTTCTCTCTCACACACACATTCTCTCTCTAACACACATTCTCTCTCACATACACATTCTCTCTCTCTCTCACACGCATTCTCTTTCTCTCACAAACATTCTCTCTCTCACAAACACGCATTCTCTCTCTCACGCATTCTCTCTCTCACACACACACATTCTCTCTCTCACACACACACATTCTCTCTCACACACACATTCTCTCTCACACACACGCACATTCTCTCTCACACACGCATTCTCTCTCTCACTCGCACACACGCATCCTCTCTCTCTCACACACATTCTCTCTCTCTCTCACACACGCATTCTCTCTCTCTGACACACGCATTGTCTCTCGCACACACGCATTCTCTCTCACTCGCACACACGCATTCTCTCTCTCTCACACACATTCTCTCTCTCTCACACACGCATTCTCTCTCATTTGCACACACGCTTTCTCTCTCTCACACACATTCTCTCTCTCTCTGATGCACATTCTCTCTCACACACACATTCTCTCTCTCAGACACACATTCTCTCTCTAACACACATTTCTCTCTCACACACACATTCTCTCTCACACACACGCATTCTCTCTCTCACACACGCATTCTCTCTCACACACACATTCTCTCTCACACACACACATTCTCTCTCTCACACATGCATTCTCTCTCACACACGCATTCTCTCTCACACACACATTCTCTCTCTCCGACACGCATTCTCTCTCACACACACATTCTCTCAGACACGCACTCTCTCTGACACACGCATTCTCTCTCTCACATACACATTCTCTCTCTCACACACATTCTCTCTCTCACACACACATTCTCTCTCTCACACAAACATATTCTCTCTCACACACACACATTCTCACTCGCACACACGCATTCTCTCTCTCTCTCACACACATTCTCTCTCTCACACACGCATTCTCTCTGACACATGCATTCTCTCTCTCACACGCATTCTCTCTCTCACTCACGCATTCTCTCTCACACACGCATTCTCTCTCACACACACACATTCTCTCTCTCACACACACGCATTCTCTCTCACACACGCATTCTCTCTGACACACGCATTCTCTCTCTCACACACATTCTCTCTCTCACACACATTCTCTCTCTCACACACGCATTCTCTCTGACACACGCATTCTCTCTCACAAACACATTCTCTCTCTCACACACATTCTCTCTCTCACACACACATTCTCTCTCTCTCACACACGCAGTCTCTCTCTCACACACATTCTCTCTCTCACACACGCATTCTCTCTGACACACGCAATCTCTCTCACACACGCATTCTCACTCTCACACACGCATTCTCTCTCACACACACATTCTCTCTCACACACACATTCTCTCTCTCGCACACACGAATCCTCTCTCTCACACACTCATTCTCTCTCTCATGCACGCATTCTCTCTCTCGCACCGCATTCTCTCTCTCGCATGCATTCTCTCTCTCGCACGCATTCTCTCTCTCGCACACTCATTCTCTCTCTCATGCACGCATTCTCTCTCTCACGAACGCATTCTCTCTTGCACACTCTTTTTCTCTCTCTCCCACACTCATTCTCTCTCTCATGCACGTATTCTCTCTCTCTCGTGCACTGATTCTCTCTCACGTACACATTCTCTCTCTCTCAAAGACGCATTCTCTCTAAACACACATTCTCTCTCTCGCACAAACACATTCTCTCTCTCGCAAAAACGCATTCTCTCTCTCACACGCAATCTCTCTCGCACACATGCATTCTCTTGCTCTCACACACGCATTCTCTCTCTCAGACACGCATTCTCTCTCTCTCACACACGCATTCTCTCTCTCGCACATGCATTCTCTCTCACACATACGCACACGCATTCTCTGTCACACACGCATTCTCTCTGTCTCACACGCATTCTCTCTCTCTCAAACACGCATTCTCTCTCTTACACATGCATTCTCTCTCTCTCTCACACGCACATGCATTCTCTGTCACACACGCATTTTCTCTCTCTCAAACGCACTCGCATTCTCTCTCTCTCTCACACATTCTCTCTCACACACACATTCTCTCTCTCACACACGCATTATCACTCTCACACACACACATTCTCTCTCTCACACATTCTCTCTCACACACACACACATTCTCTCTCTCACACGCGCATTCTCTCTCACACACACATTCTCTCTATCTCTGACACGCATTCTCTCTCTCTCACACACACACACGCATTCTCTCTCTCTCACACAAACATTCTCTCTCTCTCTCTCTCACGCATTCTCTCTCTCACACACATTCTCTCTCTCACACACGCATTCTCTCTGACACACGCATTCTCTCTCTCACACAAATTCTCTCTCTCACACACGCATTCTCTCTCACACACACATTCTCTCGCTCACACACGCATTCTCTCTGACACACGCATTCTCTCTCTCACACACATTCTCTCTCTCACACACACATTCTCTCTCTCTCTCACACGCATTCTCTCTCTCACACACATTCTCTCTCTCTCACACACGCATTCTCTCTCACACACGCATTCTCTCTGACACACGCATTCTCTCTCTCACACACATTCTCTCTCTCACACACATTCTCTCTCTCACACACGCATTCTCTCTGACACACGCATTCTCTCTCTCACACACATTCTCCCTCACACACGCATTCTCTCTCTCACACACGCATTCTCTCTCACACACACATTCTCTCTCACACACACATTCTCTCTCTCTCTCACACGCATTCTCTCTCACACACGCATTCTCTCTGACACACGCATTCTCTCTCTCACACACATGCTCTCTCTCACACACATATTCTCTCTCTCTCTCTCACACATTCTCTCTCTCACACACGCATTCTCTCTGACA
Source organism: Chiloscyllium plagiosum (assembly GCF_037043375.1). Taxonomy (NCBI): domain Eukaryota; kingdom Metazoa; phylum Chordata; class Chondrichthyes; order Orectolobiformes; family Hemiscylliidae; genus Chiloscyllium; species Chiloscyllium plagiosum. The sequence goes on from NW_028270177.1 coordinate 51,404,705, forward strand.
CATGCATTCTCTCTCTCACACGCATTCTCTCTCTCACACACGCATTCTCTCTCACACACGCATTCTCTCTCACACACACACATTCTCTCTCTCACACACACGCATTCTCTCTCACACACGCATTCTCTCTGACACACGCATTCTCTCTCTCACACACATTCTCTCTCTCACACACATTCTCTCTCTCACACACGCATTCTCTCTGACACACGCATTCTCTCTCTCACACACATTCTCTCTCTCACACACATTCTCTCTCTCACACACACATTCTCTCTCTCTCACACACGCATTCTCTCTCTCACACACATTCTCTCTCTCTCACACACGCATTCTCTCTGACACAGGCATTCTCTCTCACACACACATTCTCTCTCTCACACACGCATTCTCTCTGACACACGCAATCTCTCTCACACACGCATTCTCACTCTCACACACGCATTCTCTCTCACACACACATTCTCTCTCTCACACACACATTCTCTCTCTCTCACACACATTCTCTCTCACACACACGCATTCACTCTGACACACGCATTCTCTCTCTCACACACATTCTCTCTCTCACACACGCATTCTCTCTCTCTCTGACACACATCTCTCTCTCACACACACATTCTCTCTCACACACGCAATCTCTCTCACACACGCATTCTCACTCTCACACACGCATTCTCTCTCACACACACATTCTCTCTCACACACAAATTCTCTCTCTCACACACACATTCTCTCTCTCTCACACACATTCTCTCTCACACACACGCATTCTCTCTGACACACGCATTCTCTCTCTCACACACATTCTCTCTCTCACACACGCATTCTCTCTCTCTCTGACACACATTCTCTCTCACACACAATTCTCTCTCTCTCTGACACACATCTCTCTCTCACACACACATTCTCTCTCACACACGCATTCTCTCTCTGACACACACATTCTCTCACACACACATTCTCTCTCACACACGCATTCTCTCTCACACACGCATTCTCTCTCTCACACACGCATTCTCTCTCACACACACATTCTCTCTGACTCACGCTTTCTCTCTGACACACACATTCTCTCTCTCACACACACATTCTCTCTCTCACACACATTCTCTCTCTCACACACACATTCTCTCTCTCTCACACACATTCTCTCTCTCACACACATTATCTCTCTCACACACACATTCTCTCTCACACACACATTTTCTCTCTCACACACACATTCTCTCTCTAACACACATTCTCTCTCACATACACATTCTCTCTCTCACACACGCATTCTCTCTCTCTCACACACGCAGTCTCTCTCTCACACACATTCTCTCTCTCACACACACTCTCTCTCTCACACACGCATTCTCTCTGACACACGCATTCTCTCTCTCACACACATTCTCTCTCTCACACACATTCTCTCTCTCACACACACATTCTCTCTCACACACACGCATTCTCTCTCTCACACACGCATTCTCTCTCTCACACACACGCATTCTCTCTGACACACGCATTCTCTCTCACACACACATTCTCTCTCTCACACACGCATTCTCTCTGACACACGCAATCTCTCTCACACACGCATTCTCACTCTCACACACGCATTCTCTCTCACACACACATTCTCTCTCACACACAAATTCTCTCTCTCACACACACATTCTCTCTCTCTCACACACATTCTCTCTCACACACACGCATTCTCTCTGACACACGCATTCTCTCTCTCACACACATTCTCTCTCTCACACACGCATTCTCTCTCTCTCTGACACACATTCTCTCTCACACACAATTCTCTCTCTCTCTGACACACATCTCTCTCTCACACACACATTCTCTCTCACACACGCATTCTCTCTCTGACACACACATTCTCTCACACACACATTCTCTCTCACACACGCATTCTCTCTCACACACGCATTCTCTCTCACACACGCATTCTCTCTCTCACACACGCATTCTCTCTCACACACACGTTCTCTCTGACACACGCTTTCTCTCTGACACACACATTCTCTCTCTCACACACACATTCTCTCTCTCACACACATTCTCTCTCTCACACACACATTCTCTCTCTCTCACACACATTCTCTCTCTCACACACATTATCTCTCTCACACACACATTCTCTCTCAAACACACATTTTCTCTCTCACACACACATTCTCTCTCTAACACACATTCTCTCTCACATACACATTCTCTCTCTCTCACACACGCATTCTCTCACACACGCATTCTCTCTCACACACACACTCATTCTCTCTCTCACACGCATTCTCTTTCTCTCACAAACATTCTCTCTCTCACAAACACGCATTCTCTCTCTCACGCATTCTCTCTCTCACACACACACATTCTCTCTCTCACACACACACATTCTCTCTCACACACACATTCTCTCTCACACACACGCACATTCTCTCTCACACACGCATTCTCTCTCTCACTCGCACACACGCATCCTCTCTCTCTCACACACATTCTCTCTCTCTCTCTCACACACGCATTCTCTCTCTCTGACACACGCATTGTCTCTCGCACACACGCATTCTCTCTCACTCGCACACACGCATTCTCTCTCTCTCACACACATTCTCTCTCTCTCACACACGCATTCTCTCTCATTTGCACACACGCTTTCTCTCTCTCACACACATTCTCTCTCTCTCTGATGCACATTCTCTCTCACACACACATTCTCTCTCTCAGACACACATTCTCTCTCTAACACACATTTCTCTCTCACACACACATTCTCTCTCACACACACGCATTCTCTCTCTCACACACGCATTCTCTCTCACACACACATTCTCTCTCACACACACACATTCTCTCTCTCACACATGCATTCTCTCTCACACACGCATTCTCTCTCACACACACATTCTCTCTCTCCGACACGCATTCTCTCTCACACACACATTCTCTCAGACACGCACTCTCTCTGACACACGCATTCTCTCTCTCACATACACATTCTCTCTCTCACACACATCCTCTCTCTCACACACACATTCTCTCTCTCACACAAACATATTCTCTCTCACACACACACATTCTCACACGCACACACGCATTCTCTCTCTCTCTCACACACATTCTCTCTCTCACACACGCATTCTCTCTGACACATGCATTCTCTCTCTCACACGCATTCTCTCTCTCACTCACGCATTCTCTCTCACACACGCATTCTCTCTCACACACACACATTCTCTCTCTCACACACACGCATTCTCTCTCACACACGCTTTCTCTCTGACACACGCATTCTCTCTCTCACACACATTCTCTCTCTCACACACATTCTCTCTCTCACACACACATTCTCTCTCTCTCACACACGCAGTCTCTCTCTCACACACATTCTCTCTCTCACACACACATTCTCTCTCTCTCACACACGCAGTCTCTCTCTCACACACATTCTCTCTCTCACACACGCATTCTCTCTGACACACGCAATCTCTCTCACACACGCATTCTCACTCTCACACACGCATTCTCTCTCACACACACATTCTCTCTCACACACACATTCTCTCTCTCGCACACACGAATCCTCTCTCTCACACACTCATTCTCTCTCTCATGCACGCATTCTCTCTCTCGCACCGCATTCTCTCTCTCGCATGCATTCTCTCTCTCGCACGCATTCTCTCTCTCGCACACTCATTCTCTCTCTCATGCACGCATTCTCTCTCTCACGAACGCATTCTCTCTTGCACACTCATTTTCTCTCTCTCCCACACTCATTCTCTCTCTCATGCACGTATTCTCTCTCTCTCGTGCAATGATTCTCTCTCACGTACACATTCTCTCTCTCTCAAAGACGCATTCTCTCTAAACACACATTCTCTCTCTCGCACAAACACATTCTCTCTCTCGCAAAAACGCATTCTCTCTCTCACACGCAATCTCTCTCGCACACACGCATTCTCTTTCTCTCACACACGCAGTCTCTCTCTCACACACATTCTCTCTCTCACACACGCATTCTCTCTGACACACGCAATCTCTCTCACACACGCATTCTCACTCTCACACACGCATTCTCTCTCACACACACATTCTCTCTCACACACACATTCTCTCTCTCGCACACACGAATCCTCTCTCTCACACACTCATTCTCTCTCTCATGCACGCATTCTCTCTCTCGCACCGCATTCTCTCTCTCGCATGCATTCTCTCTCTCGCACGCATTCTCTCTCTCGCACACTCATTCTCTCTCTCATGCACGCATTCTCTCTCTCACGAACGCATTCTCTCTTGCACACTCTTTTTCTCTCTCTCCCACACTCATTCTCTCTCTCATGCACGTATTCTCTCTCTCTCGTGCACTGATTCTCTGTCACGTACACATTCTCTCTCTCTCAAAGACGCATTCTCTCTAAACACACATTCTCTCTCTCGCACAAACACATTCTCTCTCTCGCAAAAACGCATTCTCTCTCTCACACGCAATCTCTCTCGCACACATGCATTCTCTTGCTCTCACACACGCATTCTCTCTCTCAGACACGCATTCTCTCTCTCTCACACACGCATTCTCTCTCTCGCACATGCATTCTCTCTCACACATACGCACACGCATTCTCTGTCACACACGCATTCTCTCTGTCTCACACGCATTCTCTCTCTCTCAAACACGCATTCTCTCTCTTACACATGCATTCTCTCTCTCTCTCACACGCACATGCATTCTCTGTCACACACGCATTTTCTCTCTCTCAAACGCACTCGCATTCTCTCTCTCTCTCACACATTCTCTCTCACACACACATTCTCTCTCTCACACACGCATTATCACTCTCACACACACACATTCTCTCTCTCACACATTCTCTCTCACACACACACACATTCTCTCTCTCACACGCGCATTCTCTCTCACACACACATTCTCTCTATCTCTGACACGCATTCTCTCTCTCTCTCACACACACACGCATTCTCTCTCTCTCACACAAACATTCTCTCTCTCTCTCTCTCACGCATTCTCTCTCTCACACACATTCTCTCTCTCACACACGCATTCTCTCTGACACACGCATTCTCTCTCTCACACACATTCTCTCTCTCACACACGCATTCTCTCTCACACACACATTCTCTCGCTCACACACGCATTCTCTCTGACACACGCATTCTCTCTCTCACACACATTCTCTCTCTCACACACACATTCTCTCTCTCTCTCACACGCATTCTCTCTCTCACACACATTCTCTCTCTCTCACACACGCATTCTCTCTCTCACACACATTCTCTCTCTCACACACGCATTCTCTCTGACACACACATTCTCCCTCACACACGCATTCTCTCTCTCACACACGCATTCTCTCTCACACACACATTCTCTCTCACACACACATTCTCTCTCTCTCTCACACGCATTCTCTCTCACACACGCATTCTCTCTGACACACGCATTCTCTCTCTCACACACATGCTCTCTCTCACACACATATTCTCTCTCTCTCTCTCACACATTCTCTCTCTCACACACGCATTCTCTCTGACACATGCATTCTCTCTCTCACACGCATTCTCTCTCTCACACACGCATTCTCTCTCACACACGCATTCTCTCTCACACACACACATTCTCTCTCTCACACACACGCATTCTCTCTCACACACGCATTCTCTCTGACACACGCATTCTCTCTCTCACACACATTCTCTCTCTCACACACATTCTCTCTCTCACACACGCATTCTCTCTGACACACGCATTCTCTCTCTCACACACATTCTCTCTCTCACACACATTCTCTCTCTCACACACACATTCTCTCTCTCTCACACACGCATTCTCTCTCTCACACACATTCTCTCTCTCTCACACACGCATTCTCTCTGACACAGGCATTCTCTCTCACACACACATTCTCTCTCTCACACACGCATTCTCTCTGACACACGCAATCTCTCTCACACACGCATTCTCACTCTCACACACGCATTCTCTCTCACACACACATTCTCTCTCTCACACACACATTCTCTCTCTCTCACACACATTCTCTCTCACACACACGCATTCACTCTGACACACGCATTCTCTCTCTCACACACATTCTCTCTCTCACACACGCATTCTCTCTCTCTCTGACACACATCTCTCTCTCACACACACATTCTCTCTCACACACGCATTCTCTCTCTGACACACACATTCTCTCACACACACATTCTCTCTCACACACGCATTCTCTCTCACACACGCATTCTCTCTCACACACGCATTCTCTCTCACACACACGCATTCTCTCTCACACACACATTCTCTCTGACACACGCTTTCTCTCTGACACACACATTCTCTCTCTCACACACACATTCTCTCTCACACACACATTCTCTCTCTCACACACACATTCTCTCTCTCTCACACACATTCTCTCTCTCACACACATTATCTCTCTCACACACACATTCTCTCTCACACACACATTCTCTCTCTCACACACACATTCTCTCACACACATTCTCTCTCACACACACATTCTCTCTCTCTCACACACGCTTTCTCTCACACACGCATTCTCTCTGACACACACACTCATTCTCTCTCTCACACGCATTCTCTTTCTCTCAGAAACATTCTCTCTCTCCCAAACACGCATTCTCTCTCTCACGCATTCTCTCTCTCACACACACACATTCTCTCTCTCACACACACACATTCTCTCTCACACACACATTCTCTCTCTCACACACGCACATTCTCTCTCACACACTCATTCTCTCTCTCACTCGCACACACGCATTCTCTCTCTCTCACACTCATTCTCTCTCTCTCTCACACACGCATTCTCTCTCTCTGACACACGCATTGTCTCTCGCACACACGCATTCTCTCTCTCACTCGCACACACGCATTCTCTCTCTCTCACACACATTCTCTCTCTCTCTCACACACGCATTCTCTCTCATTTGGACACACGCATTCTCTCTCTCACACACATTCTCTCTCTCTCTGACGCACATTCTCGCTCACACACACATTCTCTCTCTCACACACGCATTCTCTCTCACACTCACATTCTCTCTCACACACACGCATTCTCTCTCTCACACACACATTCTCTCACACACACATTCTCTCTCTCACACATGCATTCTCTCTCACACACGCGTTCTCTCTCACACACACATTCTCTCTCTCAGACACGCATTCTCTCTCTCACACACGAATTCTCTCTCACACACACATTCTCTCTCACACACACATTCTCTCTCTCACACACACGCATTCTCTCTCACACGCACATTCTCTCTGACACACACATTCTCTCACACACGCACTCTCTCTGACACACGCATTCTCTCTCTCACATACACATTCTCTCTCTCACACACATTCTCTCTCTCACACACACATTCTCTCTTTCACACAAACACATTCTCTCTCACACACACACATTCACACTCGCACACATGCATTCTCTCTCTCTCTCTCACACACATTCTCTCTCTCTCTCACACACGCATTCTCTCTCTCTTGCACACACGCATTCTCTCTCTCACACACATTCTCTCTCTCTCTGACACACATTCTCTCTCACACACACATTCTCTCTCACACACACATTCTCTCTCTCTCACACATGCATTCTCTCTCACACACACATTCTCTCTCTCACACACACACATTCTCTCTCTCACACACACATTATCTCTCTCACACACGCATTCTCTCTCACACACACATTCTCTCTCTCACACACACATTCTCTCTCTCTCACACACACGCATTCTCTATCACACACGCATTCTCTCTCTCTCACACATTCTCTCTCTCACACACGCATTCTCTCTCACACACGCATTCTCTCTCACACACACATTCTCTCTCACACACGCATTCTCTCTCACACACGCATTCTCTCTCACACACACATTCTCTCTCACACACACATTCTCTCTCTCTCACACACGCATTCTCTCTCACACACGCATTATCTCTCACACACACATTCTCTCACACACGCATTCTCTCTTACATACACATTCTCTCTCACACACGTATTCTCTCTTTCACACACATTCTCTCTCTCACACACGCATTCCCTCTCACACACACATTCTCTCTCACACACACGCATTCTCTCTCACACACACGCATTCTCTCTCACACACACATTCCCTCTCTCTCACACATGCATTCTCTCTCACACACGCATTCTCTCTCACACACACACATTCTCTCACACACGCATTCTCTCTTACATACACATTCTCTCTCACACACGCATTCTCTCTCTCACACACACATTCTCTCTCACACACACGCATTCTCTCTCTCACACACGCATTCTCTCTTACACACACATTCTCTCTCTCACATGCATTCTCTCTCGCACACACGCATTCTCTCCCTCACTCGCACACTCGCATTCTCTCTCTCTCACACACATTCTCTCTCTCTCTCACACACGCATTCTCTCTCTCTGACACACGCATTCTCTCTCGCACACACGCATTCTCTCTCTCACTCGCACACACGCATTCTCTCTCTCTCACACACATTCTCTCTCTCTCTCATACACGCATTCTCTCTCCCTTGCACACACGCATTCTCTCTCTCAAACACTTTCTCTCTCTCTCTGACACACATTCTTTCTCACACACACATTCTCTCTCTCACACACACATTCTCTCTCTCACACACGCATTCCCTCTCACACACACATTCTCTCTCACACACACGCATTCTCTCTCTCACACACGCATTCTCTCTTACATACACATTCTCTCTCACACACGTATTCTCTCTTTCACACACATTCTCTCTCTCACACACACATTCTCTCACACACGCATTCTCTCTCACACACACGCATTCTCTCTCACACACACATTCCCTCTCTCTCACACATGCATTCTCTCTCACACACGCATTCTCTCTCACACACACACATTCTCTCACACACGCATTCTCTCTTACATACACATTCTCTCTCTCACACGCATTCTCTCTCGCACACACGCATTCTCTCTCTCACTCGCACACTCGCATTCTCTCTCTCTCACACACATTCTCTCTCTCTCTCACACACGCATTCTCTCTCTCTTACACACGCATTCTCTCTCGCACACACGCATTCTCTCTCTCACTCGCACACACGCATTCTCTCTCTCTCACACACATTCTCTCTCTCTCTCACACCCGCATTCTCTCTCTCTTGCACACACGCATTCTCTCTCTCACACACATTCTCTCTCTCTCTGACACACATTCTCTCTCACACACACATTCTCTCTCTCACACACATATTCTCTCTCTCACACACACATTCTCTCACACACGCATTCTCTCTTACATACACATTCTCTCTCACACACGTATTCTCTCTTTCACACACATTCTCTCTCTCACACACACATTCTCTCACACACGCATTCTCTCTCACACACACATTCTCTCTCACACACACATTCCCTCTCTCTCACACATGCATTCTCTCTCACACACGCATTCTCTCTCACACACACATTCTCTCACACACGCATTCTCTCTTACACACACATTCTCTCTCTCACACGCATTCTCTCTCTCTCACACACATTCTCTCTCTCTCTCACACACGCATTCTCTCTCTCTGACACACGCATTCTCTCTCGCACACACGCATTCACTCTCTCACTCGCACACACGCGTTCTCTCTCTCTCACACACATTCTCTCTCCCTCTCACACACGCATTCTCTCTCTCTTGCACACACGCATTCTCTCTCTCACACACATTCTCTCTCTCTCTGACACACATTCTCTCTCACACACACATTCTCTCTCTCACACACATATTCTCTCTCTCACACACGCATTCTCTCTCACACACACATTCTCTCTCACACACACGCATTCTCTCTCTCACACACACATTCTCTCTCACACACACATTCTCTCTCACTCACACACATTCTCTATCTCACACACGCATTCTCTCTCACACACGCATTCTCTCTCACACACACATTCTCTCTCTCAGACACGCATTCTCTCTCTCACACACGCATTCTCTCTTACACACACATTCTCTCTCTCACATGCATTCTCTCTCGCACACACGCATTCTCTCTCTCACTCGCACACACGCATTCTCTCTCTCTCACACACATTCTCTCTCTCTCTGACACACGCATTCTCTCTCTCTGACACACGCATTCTCTCTCGCACACACGCATTCTCTCTCTCACACACGCATTCCCTCTCACACACATATTCTCTCTCACACACACGCATTCTCTCTCTAACACACGCATTCTCTCTCACACACACATTCTCTCTCACTCACACACATTCTCTCTCTCACACACGCATTCTCTCTCACACGCGCATTCTCTCTCACACACACATTCTCTCTCTCAGACACGCATTCTCTCTCTCACACACGCATTCTCTCTCACACACACATTCTCTCTCACACACACATTCTCTCTCTCACACACGCATTATCTCTCTCTTGCACACACGCATTCTCTCTCTCACACACATTCTCTCTCTCTCTGACACACATTCTCTTTCACACACACATTCTCTCTCGCACACATGCATTCTCACTCTCACTCGCACACACGCATTCTCTCTCTCTCACACACATTCTCTCTCTCTCTCACACACACATTCTCTCTCTCTTGCACACGCATTCTCTCTCTCGCACACATTCGCTCTCTCTCTCATACACGCATTCTCTCTCACACACACATTCTCTCTCTCACACACGCATTCTCTCTCGCACATACGCATTCTCTCCCTCACTCGCATTCTCTCTCGCTCTCTCACACATTCTCTCTTGCTCTCTCTCACATACATTCTCTCTTGCACACACATTCTCTCTCACACACACATTCTCTCGCTCACACACACATTCTCTCTCTCTCTCACACACGCATTCTCTCTCACACACGCATTCTCTCTCACACACACATTCTCTCTCACACACGCATTCTCTCTCACACACACATTCTCTCTCACACACTCATTTTCTCTCACACACTCATTCTCTCTGACACACACATTCTCTCTCACACACACATTCTCTCTCTCACACACACGCATTCTCTCTCACACACGCATTCTCTCTCACACACACATTCTCTCTCAAACACACATTCTCTCACACACACATTCTCTCTTTCACACACATTCTCTCTCACACACGCATTCTCTCTCTCACACACATTCTCTCTCTCACACACACATTCTCTCACACACACATTCTCTCTCACACACACATTCTCTCTCTCTTGCACACACATTCTCTCTCTCACACGCATTCTCTCTCGCATACACGCATTCTCTCTCTCACTCGCACACACGCATTCTCTCTCTCACAGACATTCTCTCTCTCTCTCACACGCACATTCTCTCTGACACACACATTCTCTCACACACGCACTCTCTCTGACACACGCATTCTCCCTCTCACACACACATTCTCTCTCTCACACACATTCTCTCTCTCACACACACATTCTCTCTCTCACACATACACATTCTCTCTCACACACACATTCTCTCTCGCACACACGCATTCTCACTCTCACTCGCACACACGCATTCTCTCTCTCTCACACACATTCTCTCTCTCTCTCACACACACATTCTCTCTCACTCGCACACACGCATTCTCTCTCTCTCACACACATTCTCTCTCTCTCTCACACACGCATTCTCTCTCTCTGACACACGCATTCTCTCTCGCACATACGCATTCTCTCTCTCACTCGCACACACGCATTCTCTCTCTGTCACACACATTCTCTCTCTCTCTCACACACGCATTCTCTCTCTCTTGCACACACGCATTCTCTCTCTCACACACATTCTCTCTCTCTCTGACACACATTCTCTCTCACACACACATTCTCTCTCTCACACACACATTCTCTCTCTCACACACGCATTCTCTCTCACACACACATTCTCTCTCTCACACACGCATTCTCTCTCTCACACACGCATTCTCTCTCACACACACATTCTCTCTCTCAGACACGCATTCTCTCTCTCACACACGCATTCTCTCTCACACACACATTCTCTCTCACACACACATTCTCTCTCACACACACATTCACTCTCTCTCACACACGCATTCTCTCTCACACGCACATTCTCTCTGACACACACATTCTCTCACACACGCACTCTCTCTGACACATGCATTCTCCCTCTCACACACACATTCTCTCTCTCACACACACATTCTCTCTCTCACACACGCATTCTCTCTCACACACGCATTCTCTCTCACACACACATTCTCTCTCTCAGACACGCATTCTCTCTCTCACACGCACATTCTCTCTGACACACACATTCTCTCTCACACACACATTCTCTCTCACACACACATTCACTCTCTCTCTCACACGCATTCTCTCTCACACGCACATTCTCTCTGACACACACATTCTCTCACACACGCACTCTCTCTGACACACGCATTCTCTCTCACACACACATTCTCTCTCTCACACACACATTCTCTCTCACACACAAACACATTCTCTCTCACACACAAACACATTCTCTCTCACACACACATTCTCTCTCGCACACACGCATTCTCACTCTCACTCGCACACACACATTCTCTCTCTCTCTGACACACATTCACTCTCACACACACATTCTCTCTCTCACACACATTCTCTCTCTCTTACACACACATTCTCTCTCTCACTCTCATTCTCTCTCACACACTCATTCTCTCTGACACACACATTCTCTCTCACACACACATTCTCTCTCTCACACACACGCATTCTCTCTCACACATGCATTCTCTCTCACACACACATTCTCTCTCAAACACACATTCTCTCACACACACATTCTCTCTTTCACACACATTCTCTCTCACACACGCATTCTCTCTCTCACACACATTCTCTCTCTCACACACACATTCTCTCACACACACATTCTCTCTCACACACACATTCTCTCTCTCTTGCACACACATTCTCTCTCTCACACGCATTCTCTCTCGCACACACGCATTCTCTCTCTCACTCGCACACACGCATTCTCTCTCTCTCACAGACATTCTCTCTCTCTCACACACACGCATTCTCTCTCTCTGACACACGCATTCTCTCTCGCATACACGCATTCTCTCTCTCACTCGCACATACGCATTCTCTCTCTCTCACACACATTCTCTCTCTCTCTCACACGCACATTCTCTCTGACACACACATTCTCTCACACACGCACTCTCTCTGACACACGCATTCTCCCTCTCACACACACATTCTCTCTCTCACACACATTCTCTCTCTCACACACACATTATCTCTCTCACACATACACATTCTCTCTCACACACACATTCTCTCTCGCACACACGCATTCTCACTCTCACTCGCACACACGCATTCTCTCTCTCTCACACACATTCTCTCTCTCTCTCACACACACATTCTCTCTCACTCGCACACACGCATTCTCTCTCTCTCACACACATTCTCTCTCTCTCTCACACACGCATTCTCTGTCTCTGACACACGCATTCTCTCTCGCACATACGCATTCTCTCTCTCACTCGCACACACGCATTCTCTCTCTCTCACACACATTCTCTCTCTCTCTCACACACGCATTCTCTCTCTCTTGCACACACGCATTCTCTCTCTCACACACATTCTCTCTCTCTCTGACACACATTCTCTCTCACACACACATTCTCTCTCTCACACACACATTCTCTCTCTCACACACGCATTCTCTCTCACACACACATTCTCTCTCTCACACACGCATTCTCTCTCTCACACACGCATTCTCTCTCACACACACATTCTCTCTCTCAGACACGCATTCTCTCTCTCACACACGCATTCTCTCTCACACACACATTCTCTCTCACACACACATTCTCTCTCACACACACATTCACTCTCTCTCACACACGCATTCTCTCTCACACGCACATTCTCTCTGACACACACATTCTCTCACACACGCACTCTCTCTGACACATGCATTCTCCCTCTCACACACACATTCTCTCTCTCACACACACATTCTCTCTCTCACACACACATTCTCTCTCACGCACACATTCTCTCTCGCACACACGCATTCTCACTCTCACTCGCACACACGCATTCTCTCTCTCTTGCACACACTCATTCTCTCTCTCGCACACATTCTCTCTCTCTCGCATACACGCATTCTCTCTCACACACACATTCTCTCTCTCACACACGCATTCTCTCTCTCACACACACATTCTCTCTCTCACACACGCATTCTCTCTCACACACACATTCTCTCTCTCACACACACATTATCTCTCTCTCTCACACACGCATTCTCTCTCACACACGCATTCTCTCTCACACACGCATTCTCTCTCACGCACACATTCTCTCTCACACACACATTCTCTCTCTCTCTCACACACGCATTCTCTCTCACACACGCATTCTCTCTCACACACACATTCTCTCTCACGCACGCATTCTCTCTCACACACACATTCTCTCTCTGTCACTCACGCATTCTCTCTCACACACGCATTCTATCACACACACACATTCTCTCTCACACACACATTCTCTCACACACGCATTCTCTCTTACACACACATTCTCTCTCTCACACGCATTCTCTCTCTCTCACACACATTCTCTCTCTCTCTCACACACGCATTCTCTCTCTCTGACACACGCATTCTCTCTCGCACACACGCATTCACTCTCTCACTCGCACACACGCGTTCTCTCTCTCTCACACACATTCTCTCTCCCTCTCACACACGCATTCTCTCTCTCTTGCACACACGCATTCTCTCTCTCACACACATTCTCTCTCTCTCTGACACACATTCTCTCTCACACACACATTCTCTCTCTCACACACATATTCTCTCTCTCACACACGCATTCTCTCTCACACACACATTCTCTCTCACACACACGCATTCTCTCTCTCACACACACATTCTCTCTCACACACACATTCTCTCTCACTCACACACATTCTCTATCTCACACACGCATTCTCTCTCACACACGCATTCTCTCTCACACACACATTCTCTCTCTCAGACACGCATTCTCTCTCTCACACACGCATTCTCTCTTACACACACATTCTCTCTCTCACATGCATTCTCTCTCGCACACACGCATTCTCTCTCTCACTCGCACACACGCATTCTCTCTCTCTCACACACA
Source organism: Chiloscyllium plagiosum (assembly GCF_037043375.1). Classification (NCBI taxonomy): domain Eukaryota; kingdom Metazoa; phylum Chordata; class Chondrichthyes; order Orectolobiformes; family Hemiscylliidae; genus Chiloscyllium; species Chiloscyllium plagiosum. Next base: position 51,419,932 of record NW_028270177.1, read on the forward strand.
TTCTCTCTCTCTCTGACACACGCATTCTCTCTCTCTGACACACGCATTCTCTCTCGCACACACGCATTCTCTCTCTCACACACGCATTCCCTCTCACACACATATTCTCTCTCACACACACGCATTCTCTCTCTAACACACGCATTCTCTCTCACACACACATTCTCTCTCACTCACACACATTCTCTCTCTCACACACGCATTCTCTCTCACACGCGCATTCTCTCTCACACACACATTCTCTCTCTCAGACACGCATTCTCTCTCTCACACACGCATTCTCTCTCACACACACATTCTCTCTCACACACACATTCTCTCTCTCACACACGCATTATCTCTCTCTTGCACACACGCATTCTCTCTCTCACACACATTCTCTCTCTCTCTGACACACATTCTCTTTCACACACACATTCTCTCTCGCACACATGCATTCTCACTCTCACTCGCACACACGCATTCTCTCTCTCTCACACACATTCTCTCTCTCTCTCACACACACATTCTCTCTCTCTTGCACACGCATTCTCTCTCTCGCACACATTCGCTCTCTCTCTCATACACGCATTCTCTCTCACACACACATTCTCTCTCTCACACACGCATTCTCTCTCGCACATACGCATTCTCTCCCTCACTCGCATTCTCTCTCGCTCTCTCACACATTCTCTCTTGCTCTCTCTCACATACATTCTCTCTTGCACACACATTCTCTCTCACACACACATTCTCTCGCTCACACACACATTCTCTCTCTCTCTCACACACGCATTCTCTCTCACACACGCATTCTCTCTCACACACACATTCTCTCTCACACACGCATTCTCTCTCACACACACATTCTCTCTCACACACTCATTTTCTCTCACACACTCATTCTCTCTGACACACACATTCTCTCTCACACACACATTCTCTCTCTCACACACACGCATTCTCTCTCACACACGCATTCTCTCTCACACACACATTCTCTCTCAAACACACATTCTCTCACACACACATTCTCTCTTTCACACACATTCTCTCTCACACACGCATTCTCTCTCTCACACACATTCTCTCTCTCACACACACATTCTCTCACACACACATTCTCTCTCACACACACATTCTCTCTCTCTTGCACACACATTCTCTCTCTCACACGCATTCTCTCTCGCATACACGCATTCTCTCTCTCACTCGCACACACGCATTCTCTCTCTCACAGACATTCTCTCTCTCTCTCACACGCACATTCTCTCTGACACACACATTCTCTCACACACGCACTCTCTCTGACACACGCATTCTCCCTCTCACACACACATTCTCTCTCTCACACACATTCTCTCTCTCACACACACATTCTCTCTCTCACACATACACATTCTCTCTCACACACACATTCTCTCTCGCACACACGCATTCTCACTCTCACTCGCACACACGCATTCTCTCTCTCTCACACACATTCTCTCTCTCTCACACACACACATTCTCTCTCACTCGCACACACGCATTCTCTCTCTCTCACACACATTCTCTCTCTCTCTCACACACGCATTCTCTCTCTCTGACACACGCATTCTCTCTCGCACATACGCATTCTCTCTCTCACTCGCACACACGCATTCTCTCTCTGTCACACACATTCTCTCTCTCTCTCACACACGCATTCTCTCTCTCTTGCACACACGCATTCTCTCTCTCACACACATTCTCTCTCTCTCTGACACACATTCTCTCTCACACACACATTCTCTCTCTCACACACACATTCTCTCTCTCACACACGCATTCTCTCTCACACACACATTCTCTCTCTCACACACGCATTCTCTCTCTCACACACGCATTCTCTCTCACACACACATTCTCTCTCTCAGACACGCATTCTCTCTCTCACACACGCATTCTCTCTCACACACACATTCTCTCTCACACACACATTCTCTCTCACACACACATTCACTCTCTCTCACACACGCATTCTCTCTCACACGCACATTCTCTCTGACACACACATTCTCTCACACACGCACTCTCTCTGACACATGCATTCTCCCTCTCACACACACATTCTCTCTCTCACACACACATTCTCTCTCTCACACACGCATTCTCTCTCACACACGCATTCTCTCTCACACACACATTCTCTCTCTCAGACACGCATTCTCTCTCTCACACGCACATTCTCTCTGACACACACATTCTCTCTCACACACACATTCTCTCTCACACACACATTCACTCTCTCTCTCACACGCATTCTCTCTCACACGCACATTCTCTCTGACACACACATTCTCTCACACACGCACTCTCTCTGACACACGCATTCTCTCTCACACACACATTCTCTCTCTCACACACACATTCTCTCTCACACACAAACACATTCTCTCTCACACACAAACACATTCTCTCTCACACACACATTCTCTCTCGCACACACGCATTCTCACTCTCACTCGCACACACACATTCTCTCTCTCTCTGACACACATTCACTCTCACACACACATTCTCTCTCTCACACACATTCTCTCTCTCTTACACACACATTCTCTCTCTCACTCTCATTCTCTCTCACACACTCATTCTCTCTGACACACACATTCTCTCTCACACACACATTCTCTCTCTCACACACACGCATTCTCTCTCACACATGCATTCTCTCTCACACACACATTCTCTCTCAAACACACATTCTCTCACACACACATTCTCTCTTTCACACACATTCTCTCTCACACACGCATTCTCTCTCTCACACACATTCTCTCTCTCACACACACATTCTCTCACACACACATTCTCTCTCACACACACATTCTCTCTCTCTTGCACACACATTCTCTCTCTCACACGCATTCTCTCTCGCACACACGCATTCTCTCTCTCACTCGCACACACGCATTCTCTCTCTCTCACAGACATTCTCTCTCTCTCACACACACGCATTCTCTCTCTCTGACACACGCATTCTCTCTCGCATACACGCATTCTCTCTCTCACTCGCACATACGCATTCTCTCTCTCTCACACACATTCTCTCTCTCTCTCACACGCACATTCTCTCTGACACACACATTCTCTCACACACGCACTCTCTCTGACACACGCATTCTCCCTCTCACACACACATTCTCTCTCTCACACACATTCTCTCTCTCACACACACATTATCTCTCTCACACATACACATTCTCTCTCACACACACATTCTCTCTCGCACACACGCATTCTCACTCTCACTCGCACACACGCATTCTCTCTCTCTCACACACATTCTCTCTCTCTCTCACACACACATTCTCTCTCACTCGCACACACGCATTCTCTCTCTCTCACACACATTCTCTCTCTCTCTCACACACGCATTCTCTGTCTCTGACACACGCATTCTCTCTCGCACATACGCATTCTCTCTCTCACTCGCACACACGCATTCTCTCTCTCTCACACACATTCTCTCTCTCTCTCACACACGCATTCTCTCTCTCTTGCACACACGCATTCTCTCTCTCACACACATTCTCTCTCTCTCTGACACACATTCTCTCTCACACACACATTCTCTCTCTCACACACACATTCTCTCTCTCACACACGCATTCTCTCTCACACACACATTCTCTCTCTCACACACGCATTCTCTCTCTCACACACGCATTCTCTCTCACACACACATTCTCTCTCTCAGACACGCATTCTCTCTCTCACACACGCATTCTCTCTCACACACACATTCTCTCTCACACACACATTCTCTCTCACACACACATTCACTCTCTCTCACACACGCATTCTCTCTCACACGCACATTCTCTCTGACACACACATTCTCTCACACACGCACTCTCTCTGACACATGCATTCTCCCTCTCACACACACATTCTCTCTCTCACACACACATTCTCTCTCTCACACACACATTCTCTCTCACGCACACATTCTCTCTCGCACACACGCATTCTCACTCTCACTCGCACACACGCATTCTCTCTCTCTTGCACACACTCATTCTCTCTCTCGCACACATTCTCTCTCTCTCGCATACACGCATTCTCTCTCACACACACATTCTCTCTCTCACACACGCATTCTCTCTCTCACACACACATTCTCTCTCTCACACACGCATTCTCTCTCACACACACATTCTCTCTCTCACACACACATTATCTCTCTCTCTCACACACGCATTCTCTCTCACACACGCATTCTCTCTCACACACGCATTCTCTCTCACGCACACATTCTCTCTCACACACACATTCTCTCTCTCTCTCACACACGCATTCTCTCTCACACACGCATTCTCTCTCACACACACATTCTCTCTCACGCACGCATTCTCTCTCACACACACATTCTCTCTCTGTCACTCACGCATTCTCTCTCACACACGCATTCTATCACACACACACATTCTCTCTCACACACACATTCTCTCACACACGCATTCTCTCTCACACACACATTCTCTCTCTCTTACACACACATTCTCTCTCTCACACGAATTCTCTCTCGCACACACGCATTCTCTCTCTCACTCGCACACACGCATTCTCTCTCTCTCATACACATTCTCTCTCTCTCACACACACGCATTCTCTCTCTCTGACACAGGCATTCTCTCTCGCACACACGCATTCTCTCTCTCACTCGCACACATGCATTCTGTCTCTCTCACACACATTCTCTCTATCTCACACACGCATTCTCTCTCTCTTGCACACACGCATTCTCTCTCTCACACACATTCTCTCTCTCTCTGACACACATTCTCTCTCACACACACATTCTCTCTCTCACACACACATTCTCTCTCTCACACACGCATTCTCTCTCACACACACATTCTCTCTCTCACACACGCATTCTCTCTCTCACACACGCATTCTCTCTCACACACACATTCTCTCTCTCAGACACGCATTCTCTCTCTCACACACGCATTCTCTCTCACACACACATTCTCTCTCACACACACATTCTCTCTCACACACACATTCACTCTCTCTCACACACGCATTCTCTCTCACACGCACATTCTCTCTGACACACACATTCTCTCACACACGCACTCTCTCTGACACATGCATTCTCCCTCTCACACACACATTCTCTCTCTCACACACACATTCTCTCTCTCACACACACATTCTCTCTCACGCACACATTCTCTCTCGCACACACGCATTCTCACTCTCTCTCGCACACACGCATTCTCTCTCTCTTGCACACACTCATTCTCTCTCTCGCACACATTCTCTCTCTCTCGCATACACGCATTCTCTCTCACACACACATTCTCTCTCTCACACACGCATTCTCTCTCTCACACACACATTCTCTCTCTCACACACGCATTCTCTCTCACACACACATTCTCTCTCTCACACACACATTATCTCTCTCTCTCACACACGCATTCTCTCTCACACACGCATTCTCTCTCACACACACATTCTCTCTCACACACGCATTCTCTCTCACACACGCATTCTCTCTCACGCACACATTCTCTCTCACACACACATTCTCTCTCTCTCTCACACACGCATTCTCTCTCACACACGCATTCTCTCTCACACACACATTCTCTCTCACGCACGCATTCTCTCTCACACACACATTCTCTCTCTCTCACTCACGCATTCTCTCTCACACACGCATTCTATCACACACACACATTCTCTCTCACACACACATTCTCTCACACACGCATTCTCTCTCACACACACATTCTCTCTCTCTTACACACACATTCTCTCTCTCACACGAATTCTCTCTCGCACACACGCATTCTCTCTCTCACTCGCACACACGCATTCTCTCTCTCTCATACACATTCTCTCTCTCTCACACACACGCATTCTCTCTCTCTGACACAGGCATTCTCTCTCGCACACACGCATTCTCTCTCTCACTCGCACACATGCATTCTGTCTCTCTCACACACATTCTCTCTATCTCACACACGCATTCTCTCTCTCTTGCACACACGCATTCTCTCTCTCACACACATTCTCTCTCTCTCTGACACACATTTTCTCTCACACACACATTCTCTCTCTCACACACACATTCTCTCTCTCACACACGCATTCTCTCTCACACACACATTCTCTCTCTCACACACGCATTCTCTCTCACACACACACATTCTCTCTCTCACACACGCATTCTCTCTCACACACGCATTCTCTCTCACACACACATTCTCTCTCTCAGACACGCATTCTCTCTCTCACACGCGCATTCTCGCTCACACCCACATTCTCTCTCACACACACATTCTCTCTCTCACACACACATTCTCTCTCTCACACGTATTCTCTCTCGCACACACGCATTCTCTCTCTCACTCGCACACTCGCATTCTCTCTCTCTCATACACATTCTCTCTCTCTCACACACACGCATTCTCTCTCTCTGACACACGCATTCTCTCTCGCACACACGCATTCTCTCTCTCACTCGCACACATGCATTCTGTCTCTCTCACACACATTCTCTCTCTATCTCACACACGCATTCTCTCTCTCTTGCACACACGCATTCTCCCTCTCACACACATTCTCTCTCTCTCTGATACACATTCACTCTCACACACACATTCTCTCTCTCACACACACATTCTCTCTCTCACACACGCATTCTCTCTCACACACACATTCTCTCTCTCACACACGCATTCTCTCTCTCACACACGCATTCTCTCTCACACACACATTCTCTCTCACACACACACATTCTCTCTCTCACACACGCATTCTCTCTCACACACGCATTCTCTCTCACACACACATTCTCTCTCTCAGACACGCATTCTCTCTCTCACACGCACATTCTCTCTGACACACACATTCTCTCTCACACACACATTCTCTCTCACACACACATTCACTCTCTCTCACACACGCATTCTCTCTCACACGCACATTCTCTCTGACACACACATTCTCTCACACACGCACTCTCTCTGACACACGCATTCTCCCTCTCACACACACATTCTCTCTCTCACACACACATTCTCTCTCACACACAAACACATTCTCTCTCACACACAAACACATTCTCTCTCACACACACATTCTCTCTCGCACACACGCATTCTCACTCTCACTCGCACACACACATTCTCTCTCTCTGACACACATTCACTCTCACACACACATTCACTCTCTCTCACACACGCATTCTCTCTCACACGCACATTCTCTCTGACACACACATTCTCTCACACACGCACTCTCTCTGACACATGCATTCTCCCTCTCACACACACATTCTCTCTCTCACACACACATTCTCTCTCTCACACACACATTCTCTCTCACGCACACATTCTCTCTCGCACACACGCATTCTCACTCTCACTCGCACACACGCATTCTCTCTCTCTTGCACACACTCATTCTCTCTCTCGCACACATTCTCTCTCTCTCGCATACACGCATTCTCTCTCACACACACATTCTCTCTCTCACACACGCATTCTCTCTCTCACACACACATTCTCTCTCTCACACACGCATTCTCTCTCACACACACATTCTCTCTCTCACACACACATTATCTCTCTCTCTCACACACGCATTCTCTCTCACACACACATTCTCTCTCTCTTACACACACATTCTCTCTCTCTTACACACACATTCTCTCTCTCACACGAATTCTCTCTCGCACACACGCATTCTCTCTCTCACTCGCACACACGCATTCTCTCTCTCTCATACACATTCTCTCTCTCTCACACACACGCATTCTCTCTCTCTGACACAGGCATTCTCTCTCGCACACACGCATTCTCTCTCTCACTCGCACACATGCATTCTGTCTCTCTCACACACATTCTCTCTATCTCACACACGCATTCTCTCTCTCTTGCACACACGCATTCTCTCTCTCACACACATTCTCTCTCTCTCTGACACACATTTTTCTCACACACACATTCTCTCTCTCACACACACATTCTCTCTCTCACACACGCATTCTCTCTCACACACACATTCTCTCTCTCACACACGCATTCTCTCTCACACACACACATTCTCTCTCTCACACACGCATTCTCTCTCACACACGCATTCTCTCTCACACACACATTCTCTCTCTCAGACACGCATTCTCTCTCTCACACGCGCATTCTCGCTCACACCCACATTCTCTCTCACACACACATTCTCTCTCTCACACACACATTCTCTCTCTCACACGTATTCTCTCTCGCACACACGCATTCTCTCTCTCACTCGCACACTCGCATTCTCTCTCTCTCATACACATTCTCTCTCTCTCACACACACGCATTCTCTCTCTCTGACACACGCATTCTCTCTCGCACACACGCATTCTCTCTCTCACTCGCACACATGCATTCTGTCTCTCTCACACACATTCTCTCTCTATCTCACACACGCATTCTCTCTCTCTTGCACACACGCATTCTCTCTCTCACACACATTCTCTCTCTCTCTGACACACATTCACTCTCACACACACATTCTCTCTCTCACACACACATTCTCTCTCTCACACACGCATTCTCTCTCACACACACATTCTCTCTCTCACACACGCATTCTCTCTCTCACACACGCATTCTCTCTCACACACACATTCTCTCTCACACACACACATTCTCTCTCTCACACACGCATTCTCTCTCACACACGCATTCTCTCTCACACACACATTCTCTCTCTCAGACACGCATTCTCTCTCTCACACGCACATTCTCTCTCACACACACATTCTCTCTCACACACACATTCTCTCTCACACACACATTCACTCTCTCTCACACACGCATTCTCTCTCACACGCACATTCTCTCTGACACACACATTCTCTCACACACGCACTCTCTCTGACACACGCATTCTCCCTCTCACACACACATTCTCTCTCTCACACACACATTCTCTCTCACACACAAACACATTCTCTCTCACACACAAACACATTCTCTCTCACAGACACATTCTCTCTCGCACACACGCATTCTCACTCTCACTCGCACACACACATTCTCTCTCTCTGACACACATTCACTCTCACACACACATTCACTCTCTCTCACACACGCATTCTCTCTCACACGCACATTCTCTCTGACACACACATTCTCTCACACACGCACTCTCTCTGACACATGCATTCTCCCTCTCACACACACATTCTCTCTCTCACACACACATTCTCTCTCACGCACACATTCTCTCTCGCACACACGCATTCTCACTCTCACTCGCACACACGCATTCTCTCTCTCTTGCACACACTCATTCTCTCTCTCGCACACATTCTCTCTCTCTCGCATACACGCATTCTCTCTCACACACACATTCTCTCTCTCACACACGCATTCTCTCTCTCACACACACATTCTCTCTCTCACACACGCATTCTCTCTCACACACACATTCTCTCTCTCACACACACATTATCTCTCTCTCTCACACACGCATTCTCTCTCACACACGCATTCTCTCTCACACACACATTCTCTCTCACACACGCATTCTCTCTCACACACGCATTCTCTCTCACGCACACATTCTCTCTCACACACACATTCTCTCTCTCTCTCACACACGCATTCTCTCTCACACACGCATTCTCTCTCACACACACATTCTCTCTCACGCACGCATTCTCTCTCACACACACATTCTCTCTCTCTCACTCACGCATTCTCTCTCACACACGCATTCTATCACACACACACATTCTCTCTCACACACACATTCTCTCACACACGCATTCTCTCTCACACACACATTCTCTCTCTCTTACACACACATTCTCTCTCTCACACGAATTCTCTCTCGCACACACGCATTCTCTCTCTCACTCGCACACACGCATTCTCTCTCTCTCATACACATTCTCTCTCTCTCACACACACGCATTCTCTCTCTCTGACACAGGCATTCTCTCTCGCACACACGCATTCTCTCTCTCACTCGCACACATGCATTCTGTCTCTCTCACACACATTCTCTCTCTCTCTCACACACGCATTCTCTCTCTCTTGCACACACGTATTCTCTCTCTCACACACATTCTCTCTCTCTCTGACACACATTTTTCTCACACACACATTCTCTCTCTCACACACACATTCTCTCTCTCACACACGCATTCTCTCTCACACACACATTCTCTCTCTCACACACGCATTCTCTCTCTCACACACGCATTCTCTCTCACACACACACATTCTCTCTCTCACACACGCATTCTCTCTCACACACGCATTCTCTCTCACACACACATTCTCTCTCTCAGACACGCATTCTCTCTCTCACACACGCATTCTCTCTCACACACACACATTCTCTCTCACACACACACATTCTCTCTCTCACACACGCATTCTCTCTCACACACGCATTCTCTCTCACACACACATTCTCTCTCTCACACACGCATTCTCTCTCTCACACACGCATTCTCTCTCACACACACACATTCTCTCTCTCACACACGCATTCTCTCTCACACACACATTCTCTCACACACACATTCTCTCTCACACACACATTCTCTCTCTCACACACACATTCTCTCTCTCACACGTATTCTCTCTCGCACACACGTATTCTCTCTCTCACTCGCACACACGCATTCTCTCTCTCTCATACACATTCTCTCTCTCTCACACACACGCATTCTCTCTCTCTGACACACGCATTCTCTCTCGCACACACGCATTCTCTCTCTCACTCGCACACATGCATTCTGTCTCTCTCACACACATTCTCTCTCTATCTCACACACGCATTCTCTCTCTCTTGCACACACGCATTCTCTCTCTCACACACATTCTCTCTCTCTCTGACACACATTCACTCTCACACACACATTCTCTCTCTCACACACACATTCTCTCTCTCACACACGCATTCTCTCTCACACACACATTCTCTCTCTCACACACGCATTCTCTCTCTCACACACGCATTCTCTCTCACACACACATTCTCTCTCACACACACACATTCTCTCTCTCACACACGCATTCTCTCTCACACACGCATTCTCTCTCACACACACATTCTCTCTCTCAGACACGCATTCTCTCTCTCACACGCACATTCTCTCTGACACACACATTCTCTCTCACACACACATTCTCTCTAACACACACATTCACTCTCTCTCACACACGCATTCTCTCTCACACGCACATTCTCTCTGACACACACATTCTCTCACACACGCACTCTCTCTGACACACGCATTCTCCCTCTCACACACACATTCTCTCTCTCACACACACATTCTCTCTCACACACAAACACATTCTCTCTCACACACAAACACCTTCTCTCTCACACACACATTCTCTCTCGCACACACGCATTCTCACTCTCACTCGCACACACACATTCTCTCTCTCTCTGACACACATTCACTCTCACACACACATTCTCTCTCTCACACACACATTCTCTCTCTCGCACACGCATTCTCTCTCACACACACATTCTCTCTCACACACAAATTCACTCTCTCTCACACGCATTCTCTCTCACACACGCATTCTCTCTCACACACACATTCTCTCTCACACACATTCTCTCTCTCTCACTCACGCATTCTCTCTCACACACGCATTCTATCACACACACACATTCTCTCTCACACACACATTCTCTCACACACGCATTCTCTCTTACACACACATTCTCTCTCTCACACACACATTCTCTCACACACGCATTCTCTCTCACACACACATTCTCTCTCTCTTACACACACATTCTCTCTCTCACACGAATTCTCTCTCGCACACACGCATTCTCTCTCTCACTCGCACACACGCATTCTCTCTCTCTCATACACATTCTCTCTCTCTCACACACACGCATTCTCTCTCTCTGACACAGGCATTCTCTCTCACACACACACATTCTCTCTCTCACACACACATTCTCTCTCTCTCACACACGCATTCTCTCTCACACACGCATTCTCTCTCACACACACATTCTCTCTCTCACACACACATTTTCTCTCTCACACAAACACATTCTCTCTCACACACACATTCTCTCTCGCACACACTCATTCTCACTCTCACACGCACACATGCATTCTCTCTCTCTCACACACGCATTCTCTCTCTCTCTCACACACGCATTCTCTCTCTCTTGCACACACGCATTCTCTCTCTCACACACATTCTCTCTCTCTCTGACGCACATTCTCTCTCACACACACATTCTCTCTCTCACACACACATTCTCTCTCTAACACACATTTCTCTCTCACACACACGCATTCTCTCTCTCACACACGCATTCTCTCTCACACACACATTCTCTCTCACACACACACATTCTCTCTCTCACACATGCATTCTCTCTCACACACGCATTCTCTCTCACACACACATTCTCTCTCTCTGACACGCATTCTCTCTCACACACACGCATTCTCTCTCACTCACACATTCACTCTCTCACACACACATTCTCTCTGACACACACATTCTCTCACACACGCACTCTCTCTGACACACGCATTCTCTCTCTCACATACACATTCACTCTCACACACACATTCACTCTCTCACACACACATTCTCTCTCTCACACAAACATATTCTCTCTCACACACACACATTCTCACTCGCACACACGCATTCTCTCTCTCTCACACACATTCTCTCTCTCACACACGCATTCTCTCTGACACATGCATTCTCTCTCTCACACGCATTCTCTCTCTCACACACGCATTCTCTCTCACACACGCATTCTCTCTCACACACACACATTCTCTCTCTCACACACACGCATTCTCTCTCACACACGCATTCTCTCTGACACACGCATTCTCTCTCTCACACACATTCTCTCTCTCACACACATTCTCTCTCTCACACACGCATTCTCTCTGACACACGCATTCTCTCTCACATACACATTCTCTCTCTCACACACATTCTCTCTCTCACACACACATTCTCTCTCTCTCACACACCCAGTCTCTCTCTCACACACATTCTCTCTCTCACACACACTCTCTCTCTCACACACGCATTCTCTCTGACACACGCATTCTCTCTCTCACACACATTCTCTCTCTCACACACATTCTCTCTCTCACACACACATTCTCTCTCACACACACGCATTCTCTCTCTCACACACGCATTCTCTCTCTCTCACACACGCATTCTCTCTGACACACGCATTCTCTCTCACACACACATTCTCTCTCTCACACACGCATTCTCTCTGACACACGCAATCTCTCTCACACACGCATTCTCACTCTCACACACGCATTCTCTCTCACACACACATTCTCTCTCACACAAAAATTCTCTCTCTCACACACACATTCTCTCTCTCTCACACACATTCTCTCTCACACACACGCATTCTCTCTGACACACGCATTCTCTCTCTCACACACATTCTCTCTCTCACACACGCATTCTCTCTCTCTCTGACACACATTCTCTCTCACACACAATTCTCTCTCTCTCTGACACACATCTCTCTCTCACACACACATTCTCTCTCACACACGCATTCTCTCTCTGACACACACATTCTCTCACACACACATTCTCTCTCACACACGCATTCTCTCTCACACACGCATTCTCTCTCACACACGCATTCTCTCTCTCACACACGCATTCTCTCTCACACACACATTCTCTCTGACACACGCTTTCTCTCTGACACACACATTCTCTCTCTCACACACACATTCTCTCTCTCACACACATTCTCTCTCTCACACACACATTCTCTCTCTCTCACACACATTCTCTCTCTCACACACATTATCTCTCTCACACACACATTCTCTCTCACACACACATTTTCTCTCTCACACACACATTCTCTCTCTAACACACATTCTCTCTCACATACACATTCTCTCTCTCTCACACACGCATTCTCTCACACACGCATTCTCTCTCACACACACACTCATTCTCTCTCTCACACGCATTCTCTTTCTCTCACAAACATTCTCTCTCTCACAAACACGCATTCTCTCTCTCACGCATTCTCTCTCTCACACACACACATTCTCTCTCTCACACACACACATTCTCTCTCACACACACATTCTCTCTCACACACACGCACATTCTCTCTCACACACGCATTCTCTCTCTCACTCGCACACACGCATCCTCTCTCTCTCACACACATTCTCTCTCTCTCTCTCACACACGCATTCTCTCTCTCTGACACACGCATTGTCTCTCGCACACACGCATTCTCTCTCACTCGCACACACGCATTCTCTCTCTCTCACACACATTCTCTCTCTCTCACACACGCATTCTCTCTCATTTGCACACACGCTTTCTCTCTCTCACACACATTCTCTCTCTCTCTGATGCACATTCTCTCTCACACACACATTCTCTCTCTCAGACACACATTCTCTCTCTAACACACATTTCTCTCTCACACACACATTCTCTCTCACACACACGCATTCTCTCTCTCACACACGCATTCTCTCTCACACACACATTCTCTCTCACACACACACATTCTCTCTCTCACACATGCATTCTCTCTCACACACGCATTCTCTCTCACACACACATTCTCTCTCTCCGACACGCATTCTCTCTCACACACACATTCTCTCAGACACGCACTCTCTCTGACACACGCATTCTCTCTCTCACATACACATTCTCTCTCTCACACACATTCTCTCTCTCACACACACATTCTCTCTCTCACACAAACATATTCTCTCTCACACACACACATTCTCACTCGCACACACGCATTCTCTCTCTCTCTCACACACATTCTCTCTCTCACACACGCATTCTCTCTGACACATGCATTCTCTCTCTCACACGCATTCTCTCTCTCACTCACGCATTCTCTCTCACACACGCATTCTCTCTCACACACACACATTCTCTCTCTCACACACACGCATTCTCTCTCACACACGCATTCTCTCTGACACACGCATTCTCTCTCTCACACACATTCTCTCTCTCACACACATTCTCTCTCTCACACACGCATTCTCTCTGACACACGCAATCTCTCTCACACACGCATTCTCACTCTCACACACGCATTCTCTCTCACACACACATTCTCTCTCACACACACATTCTCTCTCTCGCACACACGAATCCTCTCTCTCACACACTCATTCTCTCTCTCATGCACGCATTCTCTCTCTCGCACACGCATTCTCTCTCTCGCATGCATTCTCTCTCTCGCACGCATTCTCTCTCTCGCACACTCATTCTCTCTCTCATGCACGCATTCTCTCTCTCACGAACGCATTCTCTCTTGCACACTCATTTTCTCTCTCTCCCACACTCATTCTCTCTCTCATGCACGTATTCTCTCTCTCTCGTGCACTGATTCTCTCTCACGTACACATTCTCTCTCTCTCAAAGACGCATTCTCTCTAAACACACATTCTCTCTCTCGCACAAACACATTCTCTCTCTCGCAAAAACGCATTCTCTCTCTCACACGCAATCTCTCTCGCACACACGCATTCTCTTTCTCTCACACACGCATTCTCTCTCTCAGACACGCATTCTCTCTCTCTCACACACGCATTCTCTCTCTCGCACATGCATTCTCTCTCACACATACGCACACGCATTCTCTGTCACACACGCATTCTCTCTCTCTCACACGCATTCTCTCTCTCTCAAACACGCATTCTCTCTCTTACACATGCATTCTCTCTCTCTCTCACACGCACATGCATTCTCTGTCACACACGCATTTTCTCTCTCTCAAACGCACTCGCATTCTCTCTCTCTCTCACACATTCTCTCTCACACACACATTCTCTCTCTCACACACGCATTATCACTCTCACACACACACATTCTCTCTCTCACACATTCTCTCTCACACACACACACATTCTCTCTCACACACGCGCATTCTCTCTCACACACACATTCTCTCTATCTCTGACACGCATTCTCTCTCTCTCTCACACACACACGCATTCTCTCTCTCTCACACAAACATTCTCTCTCTCTCTCTCTCACGCATTCTCTCTCTCACACACATTCTCTCTCTCACACACGCATTCTCTCTGACACACGCATTCTCTCTCTCACACACACATTCTCTCTCTCACACACGCATTCTCTCTCACACACACATTCTCTCGCTCACACACGCATTCTCTCTGACACACGCATTCTCTCTCTCACACACATTCTCTCTCTCACACACACATTCTCTCTCTCTCTCACACGCATTCTCTCTCTCACACACATTCTCTCTCTCTCACACACGCATTCTCTCTCTCACACACATTCTCTCTCTCACACACGCATTCTCTCTGACACACACATTCTCCCTCACACACGCATTCTCTCTCTCACACACGCATTCTCTCTCACACACACATTCTCTCTCACACACACATTCTCTCTCTCTCTCACACGCATTCTCTCTCACACACGCATTCTCTCTGACACACGCATTCTCTCTCTCACACACATGCTCTCTCTCACACACATATTCTCTCTCTCTCTCTCACACATTCTCTCTCTCACACACGCATTCTCTCTGACACATGCATTCTCTCTCTCACACGCATTCTCTCTCTCACACACGCATTCTCTCTCACACACGCATTCTCTCTCACACACACACATTCTCTCTCTCACACACACGCATTCTCTCTCACACACGCATTCTCTCTGACACACGCATTCTCTCTCTCACACACATTCTCTCTCTCACACACATTCTCTCTCTCACACACGCATTCTCTCTGACACACGCATTCTCTCTCTCACACACATTCTCTCTCTCACACACATTCTCTCTCTCACACACACATTCTCTCTCTCTCACACACGCATTCTCTCTCTCACACACATTCTCTCTCTCTCACACACGCATTCTCTCTGACACAGGCATTCTCTCTCACACACACATTCTCTCTCTCACACACGCATTCTCTCTGACACACGCAATCTCTCTCACACACGCATTCTCACTCACACACGCATTCTCTCTCACACACACATTCTCTCTCTCACACACACATTCTCTCTCTCTCACACACATTCTCTCTCACACACACGCATTCACTCTGACACACGCATTCTCTCTCTCACACACATTCTCTCTCTCACACACGCATTCTCTCTCTCTCTGACACACATCTCTCTCTCACACACACATTCTCTCTCACACACGCATTCTCTCTCTGACACACACATTCTCTCACACACACATTCTCTCTCACACACGCATTCTCTCTCACACACGCATTCTCTCTCACACACACATTCTCCCTGACACACGCTTTCTCTCTGACACACACATTCTCTCTCTCACACACACATTCTCTCTCTCACACACATTCTCTCTCTCTCACACACACATTCTCTCTCTCTCACACACATTCTCTCTCTCACACACATTATCTCTCTCACACACACATTCTCTCTCACACACACATTCTCTCTCTCACACACACATTCTCTCACACACATTCTCTCTCACACACACATTCTCTCTCTCTCACACACGCTTTCTCTCACACACGCATTCTCTCTGACACACACACTCATTCTCTCTCTCACACGCATTCTCTTTCTCTCAGAAACATTCTCTCTCTCCCAAACACGCATTCTCTCTCTCACGCATTCTCTCTCTCACACACACACATTCTCTCTCTCACACACACACATTCTCTCTCACACACACATTCTCTCTCTCACACACGCACATTCTCTCACACACACTCATTCTCTCTCTCACTCGCACACACGCATTCTCTCTCTCTCACACACGCATTCTCTCTCTCAGACACGCATTCTCTCTCTCTCACACACGCATTCTCTCTCTCGCACATGCATTCTCTCTCACACATACGCACACGCATTCTCTGTCACACACGCATTCTCTCTCTCTCACACGCATTCTCTCTCTCTCACACACACATT
This sequence comes from Chiloscyllium plagiosum, assembly GCF_037043375.1. Lineage (NCBI taxonomy): Eukaryota > Metazoa > Chordata > Chondrichthyes > Orectolobiformes > Hemiscylliidae > Chiloscyllium > Chiloscyllium plagiosum. The sequence continues at coordinate 51,437,916 of NW_028270177.1, forward strand.
CTCTCAGACACGCACTCTCTCTGACACACGCATTCTCTCTCTCACATACACATTCTCTCTCTCACACACATTCTCTCTCTCACACACACATTCTCTCTCTCACACAAACATATTCTCTCTCACACACACACATTCTCACTCGCACACACGCATTCTCTCTCTCTCACACACATTCTCTCTCTCACACACGCATTCTCTCTGACAGATGCATTCTCTCTCTCACACGCATTCTCTCTCTCACACACGCATTCTCTCTCACACACGCATTCTCTCTCACACACACACATTCTCTCTCTCACACACACGCATTCTCTCTCACACACGCATTCTCTCTGACACACGCATTCTCTCTCTCACACACATTCTCTCTCTCACACACATTCTCTCTCTCACACACGCATTCTCTCTGACACACGCATTCTCTCTCACAAACACATTCTCTCTCTCACACACATTCTCTCTCTCACACACACATTCTCTCTCTCTCACACACGCAGTCTCTCTCTCACACACATTCTCTCTCTCACACACGCATTCTCTCTGACACACGCAATCTCTCTCACACACGCATTCTCACTCTCACACACGCATTCTCTCTCACACACACATTCTCTCTCACACACACATTCTCTCTCTCGCACACACGAATCCTCTCTCTCACACACTCATTCTCTCTCTCATGCACGCATTCTCTCTCTCGCACACGCATTCTCTCTCTCGCATGCATTCTCTCTCTCGCACGCATTCTCTCTCTCGCACACTCATTCTCTCTCTCATGCACGCATTCTCTCTCTCACGAACGCATTCTCTCTTGCACACTCATTTTCTCTCTCTCCCACACTCATTCTCTCTCTCATGCACGTATTCTCTCTCTCTCGTGCACTGATTCTCTCTCACGTACACATTCTCTCTCTCTCAAAGACGCATTCTCTCTAAACACACATTCTCTCTCTCGCACAAACACATTCTCTCTCTCGCAAAAACGCATTCTCTCTCTCACACGCAATCTCTCTCGCACACACGCATTCTCTTTCTCTCACACACGCATTCTCTCTCTCAGACACGCATTCTCTCTCTCTCACACACGCATTCTCTCTCTCGCACATGCATTCTCTCTCACACATACGCACACGCATTCTCTGTCACACACGCATTCTCTCTCTCTCACACGCATTCTCTCTCTCTCAAACACGCATTCTCTCTCTTACACATGCATTCTCTCTCTCTCTCACACGCACATGCATTCTCTGTCACACACGCATTTTCTCTCTCTCAAACGCACTCGCATTCTCTCTCTCTCTCACACATTCTCTCTCACACACACATTCTCTCTCTCACACACGCATTATCACTCTCACACACACACATTCTCTCTCTCACACATTCTCTCTCACACACACACACATTCTCTCTCTCACACGCGCATTCTCTCTCACACACACATTCTCTCTATCTCTGACACGCATTCTCTCTCTCTCTCACACACACACGCATTCTCTCTCTCTCACACAAACATTCTCTCTCTCTCTCTCTCACGCATTCTCTCTCTCACACACATTCTCTCTCTCACACACGCATTCTCTCTGACACACGCATTCTCTCTCTCACACACACATTCTCTCTCTCACACACGCATTCTCTCTCACACACACATTCTCTCGCTCACACACGCATTCTCTCTGACACACGCATTCTCTCTCTCACACACATTCTCTCTCTCACACACACATTCTCTCTCTCTCTCACACGCATTCTCTCTCTCACACACATTCTCTCTCTCTCACACACGCATTCTCTCTCTCACACACATTCTCTCTCTCACACACGCATTCTCTCTGACACACACATTCTCCCTCACACACGCATTCTCTCTCTCACACACGCATTCTCTCTCACACACACATTCTCTCTCACACACACATTCTCTCTCTCTCTCACACGCATTCTCTCTCACACACGCATTCTCTCTGACACACGCATTCTCTCTCTCACACACATGCTCTCTCTCACACACATATTCTCTCTCTCTCTCTCACACATTCTCTCTCTCACACACGCATTCTCTCTGACACATGCATTCTCTCTCTCACACGCATTCTCTCTCTCACACACGCATTCTCTCTCACACACGCATTCTCTCTCACACACACACATTCTCTCTCTCACACACACGCATTCTCTCTCACACACGCATTCTCTCTGACACACGCATTCTCTCTCTCACACACATTCTCTCTCTCACACACATTCTCTCTCTCACACACGCATTCTCTCTGACACACGCATTCTCTCTCTCACACACATTCTCTCTCTCACACACATTCTCTCTCTCACACACACATTCTCTCTCTCTCACACACGCATTCTCTCTCTCACACACATTCTCTCTCTCTCACACACGCATTCTCTCTGACACAGGCATTCTCTCTCACACACACATTCTCTCTCTCACACACGCATTCTCTCTGACACACGCAATCTCTCTCACACACGCATTCTCACTCACACACGCATTCTCTCTCACACACACATTCTCTCTCTCACACACACATTCTCTCTCTCTCACACACATTCTCTCTCACACACACGCATTCACTCTGACACACGCATTCTCTCTCTCACACACATTCTCTCTCTCACACACGCATTCTCTCTCTCTCTGACACACATCTCTCTCTCACACACACATTCTCTCTCACACACGCATTCTCTCTCTGACACACACATTCTCTCACACACACATTCTCTCTCACACACGCATTCTCTCTCACACACGCATTCTCTCTCACACACGCATTCTCTCTCTCACACACGCATTCTCTCTCACACACACATTCTCTCTGACACACGCTTTCTCTCTGACACACACATTCTCTCTCTCACACACACATTCTCTCTCTCACACACATTCTCTCTCTCTCACACACACATTCTCTCTCTCTCACACACATTCTCTCTCTCACACACATTATCTCTCTCACACACACATTCTCTCTCACACACACATTCTCTCTCTCACACACACATTCTCTCACACACATTCTCTCTCACACACACATTCTCTCTCTCTCACACACGCTTTCTCTCACACACGCATTCTCTCTGACACACACACTCATTCTCTCTCTCACACGCATTCTCTTTCTCTCAGAAACATTCTCTCTCTCCCAAACACGCATTCTCTCTCTCACGCATTCTCTCTCTCACACACACACATTCTCTCTCTCACACACACACATTCTCTCTCACACACACATTCTCTCTCTCACACACGCACATTCTCTCACACACACTCATTCTCTCTCTCACTCGCACACACGCATTCTCTCTCTCTCACACACATTCTCTCTCTCTCTCACACACGCATTCTCTCTCTCTGACACACGCATTGTCTCTCGCACACACGCATTCTCTCTCTCAGTCGCACACACGCATTCTCTCTCTCTCTCACACACGCATTCTCTCTCATTTGGACACACGCATTCTCTCTCTCACACACATTCTCTCTCTCTCTGACGCACATTCTCGCTCACACACACATTCTCTCTCTCACACACGCATTCTCTCTCACACTCACATTCTCTCTCACACACACGCATTCTCTCTCTCACACACACATTCTCTCACACACACATTCTCTCTCTCACACATGCATTCTCTCTCACACACGCGTTCTCTCTCACACACACATTCTCTCTCTCAGACACGCATTCTCTCTCTCACACACGAATTCTCTCTCACACACACATTCTCTCTCACACACACATTCTCTCTCTCACACACACGCATTCTCTCTCACACGCACATTCTCTCTGACACACACATTCTCTCACACACGCACTCTCTCTGACACACGCATTCTCTCTCTCACATACACATTCTCTCTCTCACACACATTCTCTCTCTCACACACACATTCTCTCTTTCACACAAACACATTCTCTCTCACACACACACATTCTCACTCGCACACACGCATTCTCTCTCTCTCTCTCACACACATTCTCTCTCTCTCTCACACACGCATTCTCTCTCTCTTGCACACACGCATTCTCTCTCTCACACACATTCTCTCTCTCTCTGACACACATTCTCTCTCACACACACATTCTCTCTCACACACACATTCTCTCTCTCTCACACATGCATTCTCTCTCACACACACATTCTCTCTCTCACACACACACATTCTCTCTCTCACACACACATTATCTCTCTCACACACGCATTCTCTCTCACACACACATTCTCTCTCTCACACACACATTCTCTCTCTCTCACACACACGCATTCTCTATCACACACGCATTCTCTCTCACACACACATTCTCTCTCTCACACACGCATTCTCTCTCACACACGCATTCTCTCTCACACACACATTCTCTCTCACACACGCATTCTCTCTCACACACGCATTCTCTCTCACACACACATTCTCTCTCACACACACATTCTCTCTCTCTCACACACGCATTCTCTCTCACACACGCATTATCTCTCACACACACATTCTCTCACACACGCATTCTCTCTTACATACACATTCTCTCTCACACACGTATTCTCTCTTTCACACACATTCTCTCTCTCACACACGCATTCCCTCTCACACACACATTCTCTCTCACACACACGCATTCTCTCTCACACACACGCATTCTCTCTCACACACACATTCCCTCTCTCTCACACATGCATTCTCTCTCACACACGCATTCTCTCTCACACACACACATTCTCTCACACACGCATTCTCTCTTACATACACATTCTCTCTCACACACGCATTCTCTCTCTCACACACACATTCTCTCTCACACACACGCATTCTCTCTCTCACACACGCATTCTCTCTTACACACACATTCTCTCTCTCACATGCATTCTCTCTCGCACACACGCATTCTCTCCCTCACTCGCACACTCGCATTCTCTCTCTCTCACACACATTCTCTCTCTCTCTCACACACGCATTCTCTCTATCTGACACACACGCATTCTCTCTCGCACACACGCATTCTCTCTCTCACTCGCACACACGCATTCTCTCTCTCTCACACACATTCTCTCTCTCTCTCATACACGCATTCTCTCTCCCTTGCACACACGCATTCTCTCTCTCAAACACTTTCTCTCTCTCTCTGACACACATTCTTTCTCACACACACATTCTCTCTCTCACACACACATTCTCTCTCTCACACACGAATTCCCTCTCACACACACATTCTCTCTCACACACACGCATTCTCTCTCTCACACACGCATTCTCTCTTACATACACATTCTCTCTCACACACGTATTCTCTCTTTCACACACATTCTCTCTCTCACACACACATTCTCTCACACACGCATTCTCTCTCACACACACGCATTCTCTCTCACACACACATTCCCTCTCTCTCACACATGCATTCTCTCTCACACACGCATTCTCTCTCACACACACACATTCTCTCACACACGCATTCTCTCTTACATACACATTCTCTCTCTCACACGCATTCTCTCTCGCACACACGCATTCTCTCTCTCACTCGCACACACGCATTCTCTCTCTCTCACACACATTCTCTCTCTCTCTCACACACGCATTCTCTCTCTCTTACACACGCATTCTCTCTCGCACACACGCATTCTCTCTCTCACTCGCACACACGCATTCTCTCTCTCTCACACACATTCTCTCTCTCTCACACACGCATTCTCTCTCTCTTGCACACATGCATTCTCTCTCTCACACACATTCTCTCTCTCTCTGACACACATTCTCTCTCACACACACATTCTCTCTCTCACACACACACATTCTCTCTCTCACACACACATTATCTCTCTCACACACGCATTCTCTCACACACACACATTCTCTCTCTCACACACGCATTCTCTCTCTCTCACACACACGCATTCTCTATCACACACGCATTCTCTCTCACACACACATTCTCTCTCTCACACACGCATTCTCTCTCACACACGCATTCTCTCTCACACACACATTCTCTCTCACACACGCATTCTCTCTCACACACGCATTCTCTCTCACACACACATTCTCTCTCACACACACATTCTCTCTCTCTCACACACGCATTCTCTCTCACACACGCATTATCTCTCACACACACATTCTCTCACACACGCATTCTCTCTTACATACACATTCTCTCTCACACACGTATTCTCTCTTTCACACACATTCTCTCTCTCACACACGCATTCCCTCTCACACACACATTCTCTCTCACACACACGCATTCTCTCTCACACACACGCATTCTCTCTCACACACACATTCCCTCTCTCTCACACATGCATTCTCTCTCACACACGCATTCTCTCTCACACACACACATTCTCTCACACACGCATTCTCTCTTACATACACATTCTCTCTCACACACGCATTCTCTCTCTCACACACACATTCTCTCTCACACACACGCATTCTCTCTCTCACACACGCATTCTCTCTTACACACACATTCTCTCTCTCACATGCATTCTCTCTCGCACACACGCATTCTCTCCCTCACTCGCACACTCGCATTCTCTCTCTCTCACACACATTCTCTCTCTCTCTCACACACGCATTCTCTCTCTCTGACACACGCATTCTCTCTCGCACACACGCATTCTCTCTCTCACTCGCACACACGCATTCTCTCTCTCTCACACACATTCTCTCTCTCTCTCATACACGCATTCTCTCTCCCTTGCACACACGCATTCTCTCTCTCAAACACTTTCTCTCTCTCTCTGACACACATTCTTTCTCACACACACATTCTCTCTCTCACACACACATTCTCTCTCTCACACACGCATTCCCTCTCACACACACATTCTCTCTCACACACACGCATTCTCTCTCTCACACACGCATTCTCTCTTACATACACATTCTCTCTCACACACGTATTCTCTCTTTCACACACATTCTCTCTCTCACACACACATTCTCTCACACACGCATTCTCTCTCACACACACGCATTCTCTCTCACACACACATTCCCTCTCTCTCACACATGCATTCTCTCTCACACACGCATTCTCTCTCACACACACACATTCTCTCACACACGCATTCTCTCTTACATACACATTCTCTCTCTCACACGCATTCTCTCTCGCACACACGCATTCTCTCTCTCACTCGCACACACGCATTCTCTCTCTCTCACACACATTCTCTCTCTCTCACACACACGCATTCTCTCTCTCTTACACACGCATTCTCTCTCGCACACACGCATTCTCTCTCTCACTCGCACACACGCATTCTCTCTCTCTCACACACATTCTCTCTCTCTCTCACACACGCATTCTCTCTCTCTTGCACACACGCATTCTCTCTCTCACACACATTCTCTCTCTCTCTGACACACATTCTCTCTCACACACACATTCTCTCTCTCACACACATATTCTCTCTCACACACACACATTCTCTCACACACGCATTCTCTCTTACATACACATTCTCTCTCACACACGTATTCTCTCTTTCACACACATTCTCTCTCTCACACACACATTCTCTCACACACGCATTCTCTCTCACACACACATTCTCTCTCACACACACATTCCCTCTCTCACACACATGCATTCTCTCTCACACACGCATTCTCTCTCACACACACATTCTCTCACACACGCATTCTCTCTTACACACACATTCTCTCTCTCACACGCATTCTCTCTCTCTCACACACATTCTCTCTCTCTCTCACACACGCATTCTCTCTCTCTGACACACGCATTCTCTCTCGCACACACGCATTCACTCTCTCACTCGCACACACGCATTCTCTCTCTCTCACACACATTCTCTCTCCCTCTCACACACGCATTCTCTCTCTCTTGCACACACGCATTCTCTCTCTCACACACATTCTCTCTCTCTCTGACACACATTCTCTCTCACACACACATTCTCTCTCTCACACACATATTCTCTCTCTCACACACGCATTCTCTCTCACACACACATTCTCTCTCACACACACGCATTCTCTCTCTCACACACACATTCTCTCTCACACACACATTCTCTCTCACTCACACACATTCTCTATCTCACACACGCATTCTCTCTCACACACGCATTCTCTCTCACACACACATTCTCTCTCTCAGACACGCATTCTCTCTCTCACACACGCATTCTCTCTTACACACACATTCTCTCTCTCACATGCATTCTCTCTCGCACACACGCATTCTCTCTCTCACTCGCACACACGCATTCTCTCTCTCTCACACACATTCTCTCTCTCTCTCACACACGCATTCTCTCTCTCTGACACACGCATTCTCTCTCGCACACACGCATTCTCTCTCTCACTCGCACACACGCATTCTCTCTCTCTCACACACATTCTCTCTCTCTCTCATACACGCATTCTCTCTCTCTTGCACACACGCATTCTCTCTCTGACACACATTCTCTCTCTCTCTGACACACATTCTCTCTCACACACACATTCTCTCTCTCACACAGACATTCTCTCTCTCACACACGCATTCCCTCTCACACACATATTCTCTCTCACACACACGCATTCTCTCTCTAACACACGCATTCTCTCTCACACACACATTCTCTCTCACTCACACACATTCTCTCTCTCACACACGCATTCTCTCTCACACGCGCATTCTCTCTCACACACACATTCTCTCTCTCAGACACGCATTCTCTCTCTCACACACGCATTCTCTCTCACACACACATTCTCTCTCACACACACATTCTCTCTCTCATACACGCATTATCTCTCTCTTGCACACACGCATTCTCTCTCTCACACACATTCTCTCTCTCTCTGACACACATTCTCTTTCACACACACATTCTCTCGCACACATGCATTCTCACTCTCACTCGCACACACGCATTCTCTCTCTCTCACACACATTCTCTCTCTCTCTCACACACACATTCTCTCTCTCTTGCACACGCATTCTCTCTCTCGCACACATTCGCTCTCTCTCTCATACACGCATTCTCTCTCACACACACATTCTCTCTCTCACAAACGCATTCTCTCTCGCACATACGCATTCTCTCCCTCACTCGCATTCTCTCTCGCTCTCTCACACATTCTCTCTTGCTCTCTCTCACATACATTCTCTCTTGCACACACATTCTCTCTCACACACACATTCTCTCGCTCACACACACATTCTCTCTCTCTCTCACACACGCATTCTCTCTCACACACGCATTCTCTCTCACACACACATTCTCTCTCACACACACATTCTCTCTCACACACGCATTCTCTCTCACACACACATTCTCTCTCACACACTCATTCTCTCTCACACACTCATTCTCTCTGACACACACATTCTCTCTCACACACACATTCTCTCTCTCACACACACGCATTCTCTCTCACACACGCATTCTCTCTCACACACACATTCTCTCTCAAACACACATTCTCTCACACACACATTCTCTCTTTCACACACATTCTCTCTCACACACGCATTCTCTCTCTCACACACATTCTCTCTCTCACACACACATTCTCTCACACACACATTCTCTCTCACACACACATTCTCTCTCTCTTGCACACACATTCTCTCTCTCACACGCATTCTCTCTCGCATACACGCATTCTCTCTCTCACTCGCACACACGCATTCTCTCTCTCACAGACATTCTCTCTCTCTCTCACACGCACATTCTCTCTGACACACACATTCTCTCTCACACGCACTCTCTCTGACACACGCATTCTCCCTCTCACACACACATTCTCTCTCTCACACACATTCTCTCTCTCTCTCACACACACATTCTCTCTCTCACACATACACATTCTCTCTCACACACACATTCTCTCTCGCACACACGCATTCTCACTCTCACTCGCACACACGCATTCTCTCTCTCTCACACACATTCTCTCTCTCTCTCACACACACATTCTCTCTCACTCGCACACACGCATTCTCTCTCTCTCACACACATTCTCTCTCTCTCTCACACACGCATTCTCTCTCTCTGACACACGCATTCTCTCTCGCACATACGCATTCTCTCTCTCACTCGCACACACGCATTCTCTCTCTGTCACACACATTCTCTCTCTCTCTCACACACGCATTCTCTCTCTCTTGCACACACGCATTCTCTCTCTCACACACATTCTCTCTCTCTGACACACATTCTCTCTCACACACACATTCTCTCTCTCACACACACATTCTCTCTCTCACACACGCATTCTCTCTCACACACACATTCTCTCTCACACACGCATTCTCTCTCTCACACACGCATTCTCTCTCACACACACATTCTCTCTCTCAGACACGCATTCTCTCTCTCACACACGCATTCTCTCTCACACACACATTCTCTCTCACACACACATTCTCTCTCACACACACATTCACTCTCTCTCACACACGCATTCTCTCTCACACGCACATTCTCTCTGACACACACATTCTCTCACACACGCACTCTCTCTGACACATGCATTCTCCCTCTCACACACACATTCTCTCTCTCACACACACATTCTCTCTCTCACACACACATTCTCTCTCACGCACACATTCTCTCTCGCACACACGCATTCTCACTCTCACTCGCACACACGCATTCTCTCTCTCTTGCACACACTCATTCTCTCTCTCGCACACATTCTCTCTCTCTCGCATACACGCATTCTCTCTCACACACACATTCTCTCTCTCACACATGCATTCTCTCTCTCACACACACATTCTCTCTCGCACACACGCATTCTCTCTCACACACACATTCTCTCTCTCACACACACATTATCTCTCTCTCTCACACACGCATTCTCTCTCACACACGCATTCTCTCTCACACACACATTCTCTCTCACACACGCATTCTCTCTCACACACGCATTCTCTCTCACACACACATTCTCTCTCACACACACATTCTCTCTCTCTCTCACACACGCATTCTCTCTCACACACGCATTCTCTCTCACACACACATTCTCTCTCACGCACGCATTCTCTCTCACACACGCATTCTCTCTCACACACGCATTCTCTCTCACACACACATTCTCTCTCTCTCACTCACGCATTCTCTCTCACACACGCATTCTATCACACACACACATTCTCTCTCACACACACATTCTCTCACACACGCATTCTCTCTCACACAGACATTCTCTCTCTCTTACACACACATTCTCTCTCTCACACGAATTCTCTCTCGCACACACGCATTCTCTCTCTCACTCGCACACACGCATTCTCTCTCTCTCATACACATTCTCTCTCTCTCACACACACGCATTCTCTCTCTCTGACACAGGCATTCTCTCTCGCACACACGCATTCTCTCTCTCACTCGCACACATGCATTCTGTCTCTCTCACACACATTCTCTCTATCTCACACACGCATTCTCTCTCTCTTGCACACACGCATTCTCTCTCTCACACACATTCTCTCTCTCTCTGACACACATTTTCTCTCACACACACATTCTCTCTCTCACACACACATTCTCTCTCTCACACACGCATTCTCTCTCACACACACATTCTCTCTCTCACACACGCATTCTCTCTCTCACACACGCATTCTCTCTCACACACACACATTCTCTCTCTCACACACGCATTCTCTCTCACACACGCATTCTCTCTCACACACACATTCTCTCTCTCAGACACGCATTCTCTCTCTCACACGCGCATTCTCGCTCACACACACATTCTCTCTCACACACACATTCTCTCTCTCACACACACATTCTCTCTCTCACACGTATTCTCTCTCGCACACACGCATTCTCTCTCTCACTCGCACACACGCATTCTCTCTCTCTCATTCACATTCTCTCTCTCTCACACACACGCATTCTCTCTCTCTGACACACGCATTCTCTCTCGCACACACGCATTCTCTCTCTCACTCGCACACATGCATTCTGTCTCTCTCACACACATTCTCTCTCTATCTCACACACGCATTCTCTCTCTCTTGCACACACGCATTCTCTCTCTCACACACATTCTCTCTCTCTCTGACACACATTCACTCTCACACACACATTCTCTCTCTCACACACACATTCTCTCTCTCACACACGCATTCTCTCTCACACACACATTCTCTCTCTCACACACGCATTCTCTCTCTCACACACGCATTCTCTCCCACACACACATTCTCTCTCACACACACACATTCTCTCTCTCACACACGCATTCTCTCTCACACACGCATTCTCTCTCACACACACATTCTCTCTCTCAGACACGCATTCTCTCTCTCACACGCACATTCTCTCTGACACACACATTCTCTCTCACACACACATTCTCTCTCACACACACATTCACTCTCTCTCTCACACGCATTCTCTCTCACACGCACATTCTCTCTGACACACACATTCTCTCACACACGCACTCTCTCTGACACACGCATTCTCTCTCACACACGCATTCTCTCTCACACACACATTCTCTCTCTCTCTCACACACGCATTCTCTCTCACACACGCATTCTCTCTCACACACGCATTCTCTCTCACACACACATTCTCTCTTACACACGCATTCTCTCTCACACACGCATTCTCTCTCACACACACATTCTCTCTCACACACACATTCTCTCTCTCTCACACACGCATTCTCTCTCACACACGCATTATCTCTCACACACACATTCTCTCACACACGCATTCTCTCTTACATACACATTCTCTCTCACACACGTATTCTCTCTTTCACACACATTCTCTCTCTCACACACGCATTCCCTCTCACACACACATTCTCTCTCACACACACGCATTCTCTCTCACACACACGCATTCTCTCTCACACACACATTCCCTCTCTCTCACACATGCATTCTCTCTCACACACGCATTCTCTCTCACACACACACATTCTCTCACACACGCATTCTCTCTTACATACACATTCTCTCTCACACACGCATTCTCTCTCTCACACACACATTCTCTCTCACACACACGCATTCTCTCTCTCACACACGCATTCTCTCTTACACACACATTCTCTCTCTCACATGCATTCTCTCTCGCACACACGCATTCTCTCCCTCACTCGCACACTCGCATTCTCTCTCTCACACACGCATTCTCTCTCTCTGACACACGCATTCTCTCTCGCACACACGCATTCTCTCTCTCACTCGCACACACGCATTCTCTCTCTCTCACACACATTCTCTCTCTCTCTCATACACGCATTCTCTCTCCCTTGCACACACGCATTCTCTCTCTCAAACACTTTCTCTCTCTCTCTGACACACATTCTTTCTCACACACACATTCTCTCTCTCACACACACATTCTCTCTCTCACACACGCATTCCCTCTCACACACACATTCTCTCTCACACACACGCATTCTCTCTCTCACACACGCATTCTCTCTTACATACACATTCTCTCTCACACACGTATTCTCTCTTTCACACACATTCTCTCTCTCACACACACATTCTCTCACACACGCATTCTCTCTCACACACACGCATTCTCTCTCACACACACATTCCCTCTCTCTCACACATGCATTCTCTCTCACACACGCATTCTCTCTCACACACACACATTCTCTCACACACGCATTCTCTCTTACATACACATTCTCTCTCTCACACGCATTCTCTCTCGCACACACGCATTCTCTCTCTCACTCGCACACACGCATTCTCTCTCTCTCACACACATTCTCTCTCTCTCTCACACACGCATTCTCTCTCTCTTACACACGCATTCTCTCTCGCACACACGCATTCTCTCTCTCACTCGCACACACGCATTCTCTCTCTCTCACACACATTCTCTCTCTCTCTCACACACGCATTCTCTCTCTCTTGCACACACGCATTCTCTCTCTCACACACATTCTCTCTCTCTCTGACACACATTCTCTCTCACACACACATTCTCTCTCTCACACACATATTCTCTCTCTCACACACACATTCTCTCACACACGCATTCTCTCTTACATACACATTCTCTCTCACACACGTATTCTCTCTTTCACACACATTCTCTCTCTCACACACACATTCTCTCACACACGCATTCTCTCTCACACACACATTCTCTCTCACACACACATTCCCTCTCTCTCACACATGCATTCTCTCTCACACACGCATTCTCTCTCACACACACATTCTCTCACACACGCATTCTCTCTTACACACACATTCTCTCTCTCACACGCATTCTCTCTCTCTCACACACATTCTCTCTCTCTCTCACACACGCATTCTCTCTCTCTGACACACGCATTCTCTCTCGCACACACGCATTCACTCTCTCACTCGCACACACGCATTCTCTCTCTCTCACACACATTCTCTCTCCCTCTCACACACGCATTCTCTCTCTCTTGCACACACGCATTCTCTCTCTCACACACATTCTCTCTCTCTCTGACACACATTCTCTCTCACACACACATTCTCTCTCTCACACACATATTCTCTCTCTCACACACGCATTCTCTCTCACACACACATTCTCTCTCACACACACGCATTCTCTCTCTCACACACACATTCTCTCTCACACACACATTCTCTCTCACTCACACACATTCTCTATCTCACACACGCATTCTCTCTCACACACGCATTCTCTCTCACACACACATTCTCTCTCTCAGACACGCATTCTCTCTCTCACACACGCATTCTCTCTTACACACACATTCTCTCTCTCACATGCATTCTCTCTCGCACACACGCATTCTCTCTCTCACTCGCACACACGCATTCTCTCTCTCTCACACACATTCTCTCTCTCTCTCACACACGCATTCTCTCTCTCTGACACACGCATTCTCTCTCGCACACACGCATTCTCTCTCTCACTCGCACACACGCATTCTCTCTCTCTCACACACATTCTCTCTCTCTCTCATACACGCATTCTCTCTCTCTTGCACACACGCATTCTCTCTCTGACACACATTCTCTCTCTCTCTGACACACATTCTCTCTCACACACACATTCTCTCTCTCACACAGACATTCTCTCTCTCACACACGCATTCCCTCTCACACACATATTCTCTCTCACACACACGCATTCTCTCTCTAACACACGCATTCTCTCTCACACACACATTCTCTCTCACTCACACACATTCTCTCTCTCACACACGCATTCTCTCTCACACGCGCATTCTCTCTCACACACACATTCTCTCTCTCAGACACGCATTCTCTCTCTCACACACGCATTCTCTCTCACACACACATTCTCTCTCACACACACATTCTCTCTCTCATACACGCATTATCTCTCTCTTGCACACACGCATTCTCTCTCTCACACACATTCTCTCTCTCTCTGACACACATTCTCTTTCACACACACATTCTCTCGCACACATGCATTCTCACTCTCACTCGCACACACGCATTCTCTCTCTCTCACACACATTCTCTCTCTCTCTCACACACACATTCTCTCTCTCTTGCACACGCATTCTCTCTCTCGCACACATTCGCTCTCTCTCTCATACACGCATTCTCTCTCACACACACATTCTCTCTCTCACAAACGCATTCTCTCTCGCACATACGCATTCTCTCCCTCACTCGCATTCTCTCTCGCTCTCTCACACATTCTCTCTTGCTCTCTCTCACATACATTCTCTCTTGCACACACATTCTCTCTCACACACACATTCTCTCGCTCACACACACATTCTCTCTCTCTCTCACACACGCATTCTCTCTCACACACGCATTCTCTCTCACACACACATTCTCTCTCACACACACACATTCTCTCTCACACACGCATTCTCTCTCACACACACATTCTCTCTCACACACTCATTCTCTCTCACACACTCATTCTCTCTGACACACACATTCTCTCTCACACACACATTCTCTCTCTCACACACACGCATTCTCTCTCACACACGCATTCTCTCTCACACACACATTCTCTCTCAAACACACATTCTCTCACACACACATTCTCTCTTTCACACACATTCTCTCTCACACACGCATTCTCTCTCTCACACACATTCTCTCTCTCACACACACATTCTCTCACACACACATTCTCTCTCACACACACATTCTCTTTCTCTTGCACACACATTCTCTCTCTCACACGCATTCTCTCTCGCATACACGCATTCTCTCTCTCACTCGCACACACGCATTCTCTCTCTCACAGACATTCTCTCTCTCTCTCACACGCACATTCTCTCTGACACACACATTCTCTCACACACGCACTCTCTCTGACACACGCATTCTCCCTCTCACACACACATTCTCTCTCTCACACACATTCTCTCTCTCACACACACATTCTCTCTCTCACACATACACATTCTCTCTCACACACACATTCTCTCTCGCACACACGCATTCTCACTCTCACTCGCACACACGCATTCTCTCTCTCTCACACACATTCTCTCTCTCTCTCACACACACATTCTCTCTCACTCGCACACACGCATTCTCTCTCTCTCACACACATTCTCTCTCTCTCTCACACACGCATTCTCTCTCTCTGACACACGCATTCTCTCTCGCACATACGCATTCTCTCTCTCACTCGCACACACGCATTCTCTCTCTGTCACACACATTCTCTCTCTCTCTCACACACGCATTCTCTCTCTCACACACATTCTCTCTCTCTCTGACACATATTCTCTCTCACACACACATTCTCTCTCTCACACACACATTCTCTCTCTCACACACGCATTCTCTCTCACACACACATTCTCTCTCTCACACACGCATTCTCTCTCTCACACACGCATTCTCTCTCACACACACATTCTCTCTCTCAGACACGCATTCTCTCTCTCACACACGCATTCTCTCTCACACACACATTCTCTCTCACACACACATTCTCTCTCACACACACATTCACTCTCTCTCACACACGCATTCTCTCTCACACGCACATTCTCTCTGACACACACATTCTCTCACACACGCACTCTCTCTGACACATGCATTCTCCCTCTCACACACACATTCTCTCTCTCACACACACATTCTCTCTCTCACACACACATTCTCTCTCACGCACACATTCTCTCTCGCACACACGCATTCTCACTCTCACTCGCACACACGCATTCTCTCTCTCTTGCACACACTCATTCTCTCTCTCGCACACATTCTCTCTCTCTCGCATACACGCATTCTCTCTCACACACACATTCTCTCTCTCACACATGCATTCTCTCTCTCACACACACATTCTCTCTCGCACACACGCATTCTCTCTCACACACACATTCTCTCTCTCACACACACATTATCTCTCTCTCTCACACACGCATTCTCACTCACACACGCATTCTCTCTCACACACACATTCTCTCTCACACACGCATTCTCTCTCACACACGCATTCTCTCTCACACACACATTCTCTCTCACACACACATTCTCTCTCTCTCTCACACACGCATTCTCTCTCACACACGTATTCTCTCTCACACACACATTCTCTCTCACGCACGCATTCTCTCTCACACACGCATTCTCTCTCACACACGCATTCTCTCTCACACACACATTCTCTCTCTCTCACTCACGCATTCTCTCTCACACACGCATTCTATCACACACACACATTCTCTCTCACACACACATTCTCTCACACACACATTCTCTCTCACACAGACATTCTCTCTCTCTTACACACACATTCTCTCTCTCACACGAATTCTCTCTCGCACACACGCATTCTCTCTCTCACTCGCACACACGCATTCTCTCTCTCTCATACACATTCTCTCTCTCTCACACACACGCATTCTCTCTCTCTGACACAGGCATTCTCTCTCGCACACACGCATTCTCTCTCTCACTCGCACACATGCATTCTGTCTCTCTCACACACATTCTCTCTATCTCACACACGCATTCTCTCTCTCTTGCACACACGCATTCTCTCTCTCACACACATTCTCTCTCTCTCTGACACACATTTTCTCTCACACACACATTCTCTCTCACACACACACATTCTCTCTCTCACACACGCATTCTCTCTCACACACACATTCTCTCTCTCACACACGCATTCTCTCTCTCACACACGCATTCTCTCTCACACACACACATTCTCTCTCTCACACACGCATTCTCTCTCACACACGCATTCTCTCTCACACACACATTCTCTCTCTCAGACACGCATTCTCTCTCTCACACGCGCATTCTCGCTCACACACACATTCTCTCTCACACACACATTCTCTCTCTCACACACACATTCTCTCTCTCACACGTATTCTCTCTCGCACACACGCATTCTCTCTCTCACTCGCACACACGCATTCTCTCTCTCTCATTCACATTCTCTCTCTCTCACACACACGCATTCTCTCTCTCTGACACACGCATTCTCTCTCGCACACACGCATTCTCTCTCTCACTCGCACACATGCATTCTGTCTCTCTCACACACATTCTCTCTCTCTCACACACACGCATTCTCTCTCTCTGACACAGGCATTCTCTCTCGCACACACGCATTCTCTCTCTCACTCGCACACATGCATTCTGTCTCTCTCACACACATTCTCTCTATCTCACACACGCATTCTCTCTCTCTTGCACACACGCATTCTCTCTCACACACACATTCTCTCTCTCTCTGACACACATTCACTCTCACACACACAGTCTCTCTCTCACACACACATTCTCTCTCTCACACACGCATTCTCTCTCACACACACATTCTCTCTCTCACACACGCATTCTCTCTCTCACACACACATTCTCTCCCACACACACATTCTCTCTCACACACACACATTCTCTCTCTCACACACGCATTCTCTCTCACACACGCATTCTCTCTCACACACACATTCTCTCTCTCAGACACGCATTCTCTCTCTCACACGCACATTCTCTCTGACACACACATTCTCTCTCACACACACATTCTCTCTCACACACACATTCACTCTCTCTCTCACACGCATTCTCTCTCACACGCACATTCTCTCTGACACACACATTCTCTCACACACGCACTCTCTCTGACACACGCATTCTCTCTCACACACACATTCTCTCTCTCACACACACATTCTCTCTCACACACAAACACATTCTCTCTCACACACAAACACATTCTCTCTCACACACACATTCTCTCTCGCACACACGCATTCTCACTCTCACTCGCACACACACATTCTCTCTCTCTCTGACACACATTCACTCTCACACACACATTCTCTCTCTCACACACACATTCTCTCTCTCGCACACGCATTCTCTCTCACACACACATTCTCTCTCACACACACATTCACTCTCTCTCACACGCATTCTCTCTCACACACGCATTCTCTCTCACACACACATTCTCTCTCACACACACATTCTCTCTCTCTCACTCACGCATTCTCTCTCACACACGCATTCTATCACACACACACATTCTCTCTCACACACACATTCTCTCACACACGCATTCTCTCTTACACACACATTCTTTCTCTCACACACACATTCTCTCACACACGCATTCTCTCTCACACACACATTCTCTCTCTCTTACACACACATTCTCTCTCTCACTCTCATTCTCTCTCACACACTCATTCTCTCTGACACACACATTCTCTCTCACACACACATTCTCTCTCTCACACACACGCATTCTCTCTCACACACGCATTCTCTCTCACACACACATTCTCTCTCAAACACACATTCTATCACACACACATTCTCTCTTTCACACACATTCTCTCTCACACACGCATTCTCTCTCTCACACACATTCTCTCTCTC
Source organism: Chiloscyllium plagiosum (assembly GCF_037043375.1). Taxonomy (NCBI): domain Eukaryota; kingdom Metazoa; phylum Chordata; class Chondrichthyes; order Orectolobiformes; family Hemiscylliidae; genus Chiloscyllium; species Chiloscyllium plagiosum. Next base: position 51,457,781 of record NW_028270177.1, read on the forward strand.
ACACACACATTCTCTCACACACACATTCTCTCTCACACACACATTCTCTCTCTCTTGCACACACATTCTCTCTCTCACACGCATTCTCTCTCGCACACACGCATTCTCTCTCTCACTCGCACACACGCATTCTCTCTCTCTCACAGACATTCTCTCTCTCTCACACACACGCATTCTCTCTCTCTGACACACGCATTCTCTCTCGCATACACGCATTCTCTCTCTCACTCGCACATACGCATTCTCTCTCTCTCACACACATTCTCTCTCTCTCTCACACGCACATTCTCTCTCACACACACATTCTCTCACACACGCACTCTCTCTGACACACGCATTCTCCCTCTCACACATACACATTCTCTCTCACACACACATTCTCTCTCGCACACACGCATTCTCACTCTCACTCGCACACACGCATTCTCTCTCTCACACACACATTCTCTCTCACTCGCACACACGCATTCTCTCTCTCTCACACACATTCTCTCTCTCTCTCACACACGCATTCTCTGTCTCTGACACACGCATTCTCTCTCGCACTTACGCATTCTCTCTCTCACTCGCACACACGCATTCTCTCTCTCTCACACACATTCTCTCTCTCTCTCACACACGCATTCTCTCTCTCTTGCACACACGCATTCTCTCTCTCACACACATTCTCTCTCTCTCTGACACACATTCTCTCTCACACACACATTCTCTCTCTCACACACACATTCTCTCTCTCACACACGCATTCTCTCTCACACACACATTCTCTCTCTCACACACGCATTCTCTCTCTCACACACGCATTCTCTCTCACACACACATTCTCTCTCTCAGACACGCATTCTCTCTCTCACACACGCATTCTCTCTCACACACACATTCTCTCTCACACACACATTCACTCTCTCTCACACACGCATTCTCTCTCACACGCACATTCTCTCTGACACACACATTCTCTCACACACGCACTCTCTCTGACACATGCATTCTCCCTCTCACACACACATTCTCTCTCTCACACACACATTCTCTCTCTCACACACACATTCTCTCTCACGCACACATTCTCTCTCGCACACACGCATTCTCACTCTCACTCGCACACACGCATTCTCTCTCTCTTGCACACACTCATTCTCTCTCTCGCACACATTCTCTCTCACTCGCATACACGCATTCTCTCTCACACACACATTCTCTCTCTCACACACGCATTCTCTCTCTCACACACACATTCTCTCTCTCACACACGCATTCTCTCTCACACACACATTCTCTCTCTCACACACACATTATCTCTCTCTCTCACACACGCATTCTCTCTCACACACGCATTCTCTCTCACACACACATTCTCTCTCACACACGCATTCTCTCTCACACACGCATTCTCTCTCACGCACACATTCTCTCTCACACACACATTCTCTCTCTCTCTCACACACGCATTCTCTCTCACACACGCATTCTCTCTCACACACACATTCTCTCTCACGCACGCATTCTCTCTCACACACACATTCTCTCTCTCTCACTCACGCATTCTCTCTCACACACGCATTCTATCACACACACACATTCTCTCTCACACACACATTCTCTCACACACGCATTCTCTCTCACACACACATTCTCTCTCTCTTACACACACATTCTCTCTCTCACACGAATTCTCTCTCGCACACACGCATTCTCTCTCTCACTCGCACACACGCATTCTCTCTCTCTCATACACATTCTCTCTCTCTCACACACACGCATTCTCTCTCTCTGACACAGGCATTCTCTCTCGCACACACGCATTCTCTCTCTCACTCGCACACATGCATTCTGTCTCTCTCACACACATTCTCTCTATCTCACACACGCATTCTCTCTCTCTTGCACACACGCATTCTCTCTCTCACACACATTCTCTCTCTCTCTGACACACATTCTCTCTCACACACACATTCTCTCTCTCACACACACATTCTCTCTCTCACACACGCATTCTCTCTCACACACACATTCTCTCTCTCACACACGCATTCTCTCTCTCACACACGCATTCTCTCTCACACACACATTCTCTCTCTCAGACACGCATTCTCTCTCTCACACACGCATTCTCTCTCACACACACATTCTCTCTCACACACACATTCTCTCTCACACACACATTCACTCTCTCTCACACACGCATTCTCTCTCACACGCACATTCTCTCTGACACACACATTCTCTCACACACGCACTCTCTCTGACACATGCATTCTCCCTCTCACACACACATTCTCTCTCTCACACACACATTCTCTCTCTCACACACACGCATTCTCTCTCTCTGACACACGCATTCTCTCTCGCACACACGCATTCTCACTCTCTCTCGCACACACGCATTCTCTCTCTCTTGCACACACTCATTCTCTCTCTCGCACACATTCTCTCTCTCTCGCATACACGCATTCTCTCTCACACACACATTCTCTCTCTCACACACGCATTCTCTCTCTCACACACACATTCTCTCTCTCACACACGCATTCTCTCTCACACACACATTCTCTCTCACACACACACATTATCTCTCTCTCTCACACACGCATTCTCTCTCACACACGCATTCTCTCTCACACACACATTCTCTCTCACACACGCATTCTCTCTCACACACGCATTCTCTCTCACGCACACATTCTCTCTCACACACACATTCTCTCTCTCTCTCACACACGCATTCTCTCTCACACACGCATTCTCTCTCACACACACATTCTCTCTCACGCACGCATTCTCTCTCACACACACATTCTCTCTCTCTCACTCACGCATTCTCTCTCACACACGCATTCTATCACACACACACATTCTCTCTCACACACACATTCTCTCACACACGCATTCTCTCTCACACAGACATTCTCTCTCTCTTACACACACATTCTCTCTCTCACACGAATTCTCTCTCGCACACACGCATTCTCTCTCTCACTCGCACACACGCATTCTCTCTCTCTCATACACATTCTCTCTCTCTCACACACACGCATTCTCTCTCTCTGACACAGGCATTCTCTCTCGCACACACGCATTCTCTCTCTCACTCGCACACATGCATTCTGTCTCTCTCACACACATTCTCTCTATCTCACACACGCATTCTCTCTCTCTTGCACACACGCATTCTCTCTCTCACACACATTCTCTCTCTCTCTGACACACATTTTCTCTCACACACACATTCTCTCTCTCACACACACATTCTCTCTCTCACACACGCATTCTCTCTCACACACACATTCTCTCTCTCACACACGCATTCTCTCTCTCACACACGCATTCTCTCTCACACACACACATTCTCTCTCTCACACACGCATTCTCTCTCACACACGCATTCTCTCTCACACACACATTCTCTCTCTCAGACACGCATTCTCTCTCTCACACGCGCATTCTCGCTCACACCCACATTCTCTCTCACACACACATTCTCTCTCTCACACACACATTCTCTCTCTCACACGTATTCTCTCTCGCACACACGCATTCTCTCTCTCACTCGCACACACGCATTCTCTCTCTCTCATACACATTCTCTCTCTCTCACACACACGCATTCTCTCTCTCTGACACACGCATTCTCTCTCGCACACACGCATTCTCTCTCTCACTCGCACACATGCATTCTGTCTCTCTCACACACATTCTCTCTCTATCTCACACACGCATTCTCTCTCTCTTGCACACACGCATTCTCTCTCTCACACACATTCTCCCTCTCTCTGACACACATTCACTCTCACACACACATTCTCTCTCTCACACACACATTCTCTCTCTCACACACGCATTCTCTCTCACACACACATTCTCTCTCTCACACACGCATTCTCTCTCTCACACACGCATTCTCTCTCACACACACATTCTCTCTCACACACACACATTCTCTCTCTCACACACGCATTCTCTCTCACACACACATTCTCTCTCTCAGACACGCATTCTCTCTCTCACACGCACATTCTCTCTGACACACACATTCTCTCTCACACACACATTCTCTCTCACACACACATTCACTCTCTCTCACACACGCATTCTCTCTCACACGCACATTTTCTCTGACACACACATTCTCTCACACACGCACTCTCTCTGACACACGCATTCTCCCTCTCACACACACATTCTCTCTCTCACACACACATTCTCTCTCACACACAAACACATTCTCTCTCACACACAAACACATTCTCTCTCACACACACATTCTCTCTCGCACACACGCATTCTCACTCTCACTCGCACACACACATTCTCTCTCTCTCTGACACACATTCACTCTCACACACACATTCACTCTCTCTCACACACGCATTCTCTCTCACACGCACATTCTCTCTGACACACACATTCTCTCACACACGCACTCTCTCTGACACATGCATTCTCCCTCTCACACACACATTCTCTCTCTCACACACACATTCTCTCTCTCACACACACATTCTCTCTCACGCACACATTCTCTCTCGCACACACGCATTCTCACTCTCACTCGCACACACGCATTCTCTCTCTCTTGCACACACTCATTCTCTCTCTCGCACACATTCTCGCTCTCTCGCATACACGCATTCTCTCTCACACACACATTCTCTCTCTCACACACGCATTCTCTCTCTCACACACACATTCTCTCTCTCACACACGCATTCTCTCTCACACACACATTCTCTCTCTCACACACACATTATCTCTCTCTCTCACACACGCATTCTCTCTCACACACGCATTCTCTCTCGCACATACGCATTCTCTCTCTCACTCGCACACACGCATTCTCTCTCTGTCACACACATTCTCTCTCTCTCTCACACACGCATTCTCTCTCTCTTGCACACACGCATTCTCTCTCTCACACACATTCTCTCTCTCTCTGACACACATTCTCTCTCACACACACATTCTCTCTCTCACACACACATTCTCTCTCTCACACACGCATTCTCTCTCACACACACATTCTCTCTCTCACACACGCATTCTCTCTCTCTTGCACACACTCATTCTCTCTCTCGCACACATTCTCTCTCTCTCGCATACACGCATTCTCTCTCACACACACATTCTCTCTCTCACACATGCATTCTCTCTCTCACACACACATTCTCTCTCGCACACACGCATTCTCTCTCACACACACATTCTCTCTCTCACACACACATTATCTCTCTCTCTCACACACGCATTCTCTCTCACACACGCATTCTCTCTCACACACACATTCTCTCTCACACACGCATTCTCTCTCACACACGCATTCTCTCTCACACACACATTCTCTCTCACACACACATTCTCTCTCTCTCTCACACACGCATTCTCTCTCACACACACATTCTCTCTCACGCACGCATTCTCTCTCACACACGCATTCTCTCTCACACACGCATTCTCTCTCACACACACATTCTCTCTCTCTCACTCACGCATTCTCTCTCACACACGCATTCTATCACACACACACATTCTCTCTCACACACACATTCTCTCACACACGCATTCTCTCTCACACAGACATTCTCTCTCTCTTACACACACATTCTCTCTCTCACACGAATTCTCTCTCGCACACACGCATTCTCTCTCTCACTCGCACACACGCATTCTCTCTCTCTCATACACATTCTCTCTCTCTCACACACACGCATTCTCTCTCTCTGACACAGGCATTCTCTCTCGCACACACGCATTCTCTCTCTCACTCGCACACATGCATTCTGTCTCTCTCACACACATTCTCTCTATCTCACACACGCATTCTCTCTCTCTTGCACACACGCATTCTCTCTCTCACACACATTCTCTCTCTCTCTGACACACATTTTCTCTCACACACACATTCTCTCTCTCACACACACATTCTCTCTCTCACACACGCATTCTCTCTCACACACACATTCTCTCTCTCACACACGCATTCTCACTCTCACACACGCATTCTCTCTCACACACACACATTCTCTCTCTCACACACGCATTCTCTCTCACACACGCATTCTCTCTCACACACACATTCTCTCTCTCAGACACGCATTCTCTCTCTCACACGCGCATTCTCGCTCACACACACATTCTCTCTCACACACACATTCTCTCTCTCACACACACATTCTCTCTCTCACACGTATTCTCTCTCGCACACACGCATTCTCTCTCTCACTCGCACACACGCATTCTCTCTCTCTCATTCACATTCTCTCTCTCTCACACACACGCATTCTCTCTCTCTGACACACGCATTCTCTCTCGCACACACGCATTCTCTCTCTCACTCGCACACATGCATTCTGTCTCTCTCACACACATTCTCTCTCTATCTCACACACGCATTCTCTCTCTCTTGCACACACGCATTCTCTCTCTCACACACATTCTCTCTCTCTCTGACACACATTCACTCTCACACACACATTCTCTCTCTCACACACACATTCTCTCTCTCACACACGCATTCTCTCTCACACACACATTCTCTCTCTCACACACGCATTCTCTCTCTCACACACGCATTCTCTCCCACACACACATTCTCTCTCACACACACACATTCTCTCTCTCACACACGCATTCTCTCTCACACACGCATTCTCTCTCACACACACATTCTCTCTCTCAGACACGCATTCTCTCTCTCACACGCACATTCTCTCTGACACACACATTCTCTCTCACACACACATTCTCTCTCACACACACATTCACTCTCTCTCTCACACGCATTCTCTCTCACACGCACATTCTCTCTGACACACACATTCTCTCACACACGCACTCTCTCTGACACACGCATTCTCTCTCACACACACATTCTCTCTCTCACACACACATTCTCTCTCACACACAAACACATTCTCTCTCACACACAAACACATTCTCTCTCACACACACATTCTCTCTCGCACACACGCATTCTCACTCTCACTCGCACACACACATTCTCTCTCTCTCTGACACACATTCACTCTCACACACACATTCTCTCTCTCACACACACATTCTCTCTCTCGCACACGCATTCTCTCTCACACACACATTCTCTCTCACACACACATTCACTCTCTCTCACACGCATTCTCTCTCACACACGCATTCTCTCTCACACACACATTCTCTCTCACACACACATTCTCTCTCTCTCACTCACGCATTCTCTCTCACACACGCATTCTATCACACACACACATTCTCTCTCACACACACATTCTCTCACACACGCATTCTCTCTTACACACACATTCTCTCTCTCACACACACATTCTCTCACACACGCATTCTCTCTCACACACACATTCTCTCTCTCTTACACACACATTCTCTCTCTCACTCTCATTCTCTCTCACACACTCATTCTCTCTGACACACACATTCTCTCTCACACACACATTCTCTCTCTCACACACACGCATTCTCTCTCACACACGCATTCTCTCTCACACACACATTCTCTCTCAAACACACATTCTCTCACACACACATTCTCTCTTTCACACACATTCTCTCTCACACACACATTCTCTCTCTCACACACATTCTCTCTCTCACACACACATTCTCTCACACACACATTCTCTCTCACACACACATTCTCTCTCTCTTGCACACACATTCTCTCTCTCACACGCATTCTCTCTCGCACACACGCATTCTCTCTCTCACTCGCACACACGCATTCTCTCTCTCTCACAGACATTCTCTCTCTCTCACACACACGCATTCTCTCTCTCTGACACACGCATTCTCTCTCGCATACACGCATTCTCTCTCTCACTCCAACATACGCATTCTCTCTCTCTCACACACATTCTCTCTCTCTCTCACACACGCATTCTCTCTCTCTTGCACACACGCATTCTCTCTCTCACACACATTCTCTCTCTCTCTGACACACATTCTCTCTCACACACACATTCTCTCTCTCACACACACATTCTCTCTCTCACACACGCATTCTCTCTCACACACACATTCTCTCTCTCACACACGCATTCTCTCTCTCACACACGCATTCTCTCTCACACACACATTCTCTCTCTCAGACACGCATTCTCTCTCTCACACACGCATTCTCTCTCACACACACATTCTCTCTCACACACACATTCTCTCTCACACACACATTCACTCTCTCTCACACACGCATTCTCTCTCACACGCACATTCTCTCTGACACACACATTCTCTCACACATGCACTCTCTCTGACACATGCATTCTCCCTCTCACACACACATTCTCTCTCTCACACACACATTCTCTCTCTCACACACACATTCTCTCTCACGCACACATTCTCTCTCGCACACACGCATTCTCACTCTCTCTCGCACACACGCATTCTCTCTCTCTTGCACACACTCATTCTCTCTCTCGCACACATTCTCTCTCTCTCGCATACACGCATTCTCTCTCACACACACATTCTCTCTCTCACACACGCATTCTCTCTCTCACACACACATTCTCTCTCTCACACACGCATTCTCTCTCACACACACATTCTCTCTCTCACACACACATTATCTCTCTCTCTCACACACGCATTCTCTCTCACACACGCATTCTCTCTCACACACACATTCTCTCTCACACACGCATTCTCTCTCACACACGCATTCTCTCTCACGCACACATTCTCTCTCACACACACATTCTCTCTCTCTCTCACACACGCATTCTCTCTCACACACGCATTCTCTCTCACGCACACATTCTCTCTCACACACACATTCTCTCTCTCTCTCACACACGCATTCTCTCTCACACACGCATTCTCTCTCACACACACATTCTCTCTCACGCACGCATTCTCTCTCACACACACATTCTCTCTCTCTCACTCACGCATTCTCTCTCACACACGTATTCTATCACACACACACATTCTCTCTCACACACACATTCTCTCACACACGCATTCTCTCTCACACACACATTCTCTCTCTCTTACACACACATTCTCTCTCTCACACGAATTCTCTCTCGCACACACGCATTCTCTCTCTCACTCGCACACACGCATTCTCTCTCTCTCATACACATTCTCTCTCTCTCACACACACGCATTCTCTCTCTCTGACACAGGCATTCTCTCTCGCACACACGCATTCTCTCTCTCACTCGCACACATGCATTCTGTCTCTCTCACACACATTCTCTCTATCTCACACACGCATTCTCTCTCTCTTGCACACACGCATTCCCTCTCTCACACACATTCTCTCTCTCTCTGACACACATTTTTCTCACACACACATTCTCTCTCTCACACACACATTCTCTCTCTCACACACGCATTCTCTCTCACACACACATTCTCTCTCTCACACACGCATTCTCTCTCTCACACACGCATTCTCTCTCTCACACACACATTCTCTCTCTCACACACGCATTCTCTCTCTCACACACGCATTCTCTCTCTCACACACACATTCTCTCTCTCAGACACGCATTCTCTCTCTCACACCCGCATTCTCGCTCACACACACGCATTCTCTCTCACACACACATTCTCTCTCTCACACACGCATTCTCTCTCACACACGCATTCTCTCTCACACACACATTCTCTCTCTCAGACACGCATTCTCTCTCTCACACGCGCATTCTCGCTCACACACACATTCTCTCTCACACACACATTCTCTCTCTCACACACACATTCTCTCTCTCACACGTATTCTCTCTCGCACACACGCATTCTCTCTCTCACTCGCACACACGCATTCTCTCTCTCTCATTCACATTCTCTCTCTCTCACACACACGCATTCTCTCTCTCTGACACACGCATTCTCTCTCGCACACACGCATTCTCTCTCTCACTCGCACACATGCATTCTGTCTCTCTCACACACATTCTCTCTCTATCTCACACACGCATTCTCTCTCTCTTGCACACACGCATTCTCTCTCTCACACACATTCTCTCTCTCTCTGACACACATTCACTCTCACACACACATTCTCTCTCTCACACACACATTCTCTCTCTCACACACGCATTCTCTCTCACACACACATTCTCTCTCTCACACACGCATTCTCTCTCTCACACACGCATTCTCTCCCACACACACATTCTCTCTCACACACACACATTCTCTCTCTCACACACGCATTCTCTCTCACACACGCATTCTCTCTCACACACACATTCTCTCTCTCAGACACGCATTCTCTCTCTCACACGCACATTCTCTCTGACACACACATTCTCTCTCACACACACATTCTCTCTCACACACACATTCACTCTCTCTCTCACACGCATTCTCTCTCACACGCACATTCTCTCTGACACACACATTCTCTCACACACGCACTCTCTCTGACACACGCATTCTCTCTCACACACACATTCTCTCTCTCACACACACATTCTCTCTCACACACAAACACATTCTCTCTCACACACAAACACATTCTCTCTCACACACACATTCTCTCTCGCACACACGCATTCTCACTCTCACTCGCACACACACATTCTCTCTCTCTCTGACACACATTCACTCTCACACACACATTCTCTCTCTCACACACACATTCTCTCTCTCGCACACGCATTCTCTCTCACACACACATTCTCTCTCACACACACATTCACTCTCTCTCACACGCATTCTCTCTCACACACGCATTCTCTCTCACACACACATTCTCTCTCACACACACATTCTCTCTCTCTCACTCACGCATTCTCTCTCACACACGCATTCTATCACACACACACATTCTCTCTCACACACACATTCTCTCACACACGCATTCTCTCTTACACACACATTCTCTCTCTCACACACACATTCTCTCACACACGCATTCTCTCTCACACACACATTCTCTCTCTCTTACACACACATTCTCTCTCTCACTCTCATTCTCTCTCACACACTCATTCTCTCTGACACACACATTCTCTCTCACACACACATTCTCTCTCTCACACACACGCATTCTCTCTCACACACGCATTCTCTCTCACACACACATTCTCTCTCAAACACACATTCTCTCACACACACATTCTCTCTTTCACACACATTCTCTCTCACACACACATTCTCTCTCTCACACACATTCTCTCTCTCACACACACATTCTCTCACACACACATTCTCTCTCACACACACATTCTCTCTCTCTTGCACACACATTCTCTCTCTCACACGCATTCTCTCTCGCACACACGCATTCTCTCTCTCACTCGCACACACGCATTCTCTCTCTCTCACAGACATTCTCTCTCTCTCACACACACGCATTCTCTCTCTCTGACACACGCATTCTCTCTCGCATACACGCATTCTCTCTCTCACTCCAACATACGCATTCTCTCTCTCTCACACACATTCTCTCTCTCTCTCACACACGCATTCTCTCTCTCTTGCACACACGCATTCTCTCTCTCACACACATTCTCTCTCTCTCTGACACACATTCTCTCTCACACACACATTCTCTCTCTCACACACACATTCTCTCTCTCACACACGCATTCTCTCTCACACACACATTCTCTCTCTCACACACGCATTCTCTCTCTCACACACGCATTCTCTCTCACACACACATTCTCTCTCTCAGACACGCATTCTCTCTCTCACACACGCATTCTCTCTCACACACACATTCTCTCTCACACACACATTCTCTCTCACACACACATTCACTCTCTCTCACACACGCATTCTCTCTCACACGCACATTCTCTCTGACACACACATTCTCTCACACATGCACTCTCTCTGACACATGCATTCTCCCTCTCACACACACATTCTCTCTCTCACACACACATTCTCTCTCTCACACACACATTCTCTCTCACGCACACATTCTCTCTCGCACACACGCATTCTCACTCTCTCTCGCACACACGCATTCTCTCTCTCTTGCACACACTCATTCTCTCTCTCGCACACATTCTCTCTCTCTCGCATACACGCATTCTCTCTCACACACACATTCTCTCTCTCACACACGCATTCTCTCTCTCACACACACATTCTCTCTCTCACACACGCATTCTCTCTCACACACACATTCTCTCTCTCACACACACATTATCTCTCTCTCTCACACACGCATTCTCTCTCACACACGCATTCTCTCTCACACACACATTCTCTCTCACACACGCATTCTCTCTCACACACGCATTCTCTCTCACGCACACATTCTCTCTCACACACACATTCTCTCTCTCTCTCACACACGCATTCTCTCTCACACACGCATTCTCTCTCACGCACACATTCTCTCTCACACACACATTCTCTCTCTCTCTCACACACGCATTCTCTCTCACACACGCATTCTCTCTCACACACACATTCTCTCTCACGCACGCATTCTCTCTCACACACACATTCTCTCTCTCTCACTCACGCATTCTCTCTCACACACGCATTCTATCACACACACACATTCTCTCTCACACACACATTCTCTCACACACGCATTCTCTCTCACACACACATTCTCTCTCTCTTACACACACATTCTCTCTCTCACACGAATTCTCTCTCGCACACACGCATTCTCTCTCTCACTCGCACACACGCATTCTCTCTCTCTCATACACATTCTCTCTCTCTCACACACACGCATTCTCTCTCTCTGACACAGGCATTCTCTCTCGCACACACGCATTCTCTCTCTCACTCGCACACATGCATTCTGTCTCTCTCACACACATTCTCTCTATCTCACACACGCATTCTCTCTCTCTTGCACACACGCATTCCCTCTCTCACACACATTCTCTCTCTCTCTGACACACATTTTTCTCACACACACATTCTCTCTCTCACACACACATTCTCTCTCTCACACACGCATTCTCTCTCACACACACATTCTCTCTCTCACACACGCATTCTCTCTCTCACACACGCATTCTCTCTCTCACACACACATTCTCTCTCTCACACACGCATTCTCTCTCTCACACACGCATTCTCTCTCTCACACACACATTCTCTCTCTCAGACACGCATTCTCTCTCTCACACCCGCATTCTCGCTCACACACACGCATTCTCTCTCACACACACATTCTCTCTCTCACACACACATTCTCTCTCTCACACGTATTCTCTCTCGCACACACGCATTCTCTCTCTCACTCGCACACATGCATTCTCTCTCTCTCATACACATTCTCTCTCTCCCACACACGCATTCTCTCTCTCTGACACACGCATTCTCTCTCGCACACACGCATTCTCTCTCTCACTCGCACACATGCATTCTGTCTCTCTCACACACATTCTCTCTCTATCTCACACACGCATTCTCTCTCTCCTGCACACACGCATTCTCTCTCTCACACACATTCTCTCTCTCTCTGACACACATTCACTCTCACACACACATTCTCTCTCTCACACACACATTCTCTCTCTCACACACGCATTCTCTCTCACACACACATTCTCTCTCTCACACACGCATTCTCTCTCTCACACACGCATTCTCTCTCACACACACATTCTCTCTCACACACACACATTCTCTCTCTCACACACGCATTCTCTCTCACACACGCATTCTCTCTCACACACACATTCTCTCTCTCAGACACGCATTCTCTCTCTCACACGCACATTCTCTCTGACACACACATTCTCTCTCACACACACATTCTCTCTCACACACACATTCACTCTCTCTCACACACGCATTCTCTCTCACACGCACATTCTCTCTGACACACACATTCTCTCACACATGCACTCTCTCTGACACACGCATTCTCCCTCTCACATACACATTCTCTCTCTCACACACACATTCTCTCTCACACACAAACACATTCTCTCTCACACACAAACACATTCTCTCTCACACACACATTCTCTCTCGCACACACGCATTCTCACTCTCACTCGCACACACACATTCTCTCTCTCTCTGACACACATTCACTCTCACACACACATTCTCTCTCTCACACACACATTCTCTCTCTCGCACACGCATTCTCTCTCACACACACATTCTCTCTCACACACACATTCACTCTCTCTCACACGCATTCTCTCTCACACACGCATTCTCTCTCACACACACATTCTCTCTCACACACATTCTCTCTCTCTCACTCACGCATTCTCTCTCACACACGCATTCTATCACACACACACATTCTCTCTCACACACACATTCTCTCACACACGCATTCTCTCTTACACACACATTCTCTCTCTCACACACACATTCTCTCACACACGCATTCTCTCTCACACACACATTCTCTCTCTCTTACACACACATTCTCTCTCTCACACGAATTCTCTCTCGCACACACGCATTCTCTCTCTCACTCGCACACACGCATTCTCTCTCTCTCATACACATTCTCTCTCTCTCACACACACGCATTCTCTCTCTCTGACACAGGCATTCTCTCTCGCACACACACATTCTCTCTCTCACACACACATTCTCTCTCTCTCACACACGCATTCTCTCTCACACACGCATTCTCTCTCACACACACATTCTCTCTCTCACACACACATTTTCTCTCTCACACAAACACATTCTCTCTCACACACACATTCTCTCTCGCACACACTCACTCTCACTCTCACTCGCACACATGCATTCTCTCTCTCTCACACACGCATTCTCTCTCTCACACACGCATTCTCTCTCTCTTGCACACACGCATTCTCTCTCTCGCACACATTCTTTCTCTCTCTCACACACGCATTCTCTCTCACACACACATTCTCTCTCTCACACACACATTCTCTCTCTCACACACACATTCTCTCTCTCTCTCTCACATGCATTCTCTCTCACACACGCATTCTCTCTCACACACACATTCTCTCTCCCACACGCATTCTCTCTCACATGCGCATTCTCTCTCACACACACATTCTCTCTCACACACGCATTCTCTCTCACACACGCAATCTCTCTCACACACACATTCTCTCTCACACACACATTCTCTCTCTCTCACACACGCATTCTCTCTCACACACGCATTCTCTCTCACACACACATTCTCTCACACACGCATTCTCTCTTACACACACATTCTCTCTCACACACGTATTCTCTCTCTCACACACATTCTCTCTCACACACACACATTCTCTCACACACGCATTCTCTCTCACACACACATTCTCTCTCACACACACATTCTCTCTCTCACACACGCATTCTCTCTCACACACGCATTGTCTCTCACATACACATTCTCTCACACACGCATTCTCTCTTACACACACATTCTCTCTCTCACACGCATTCTCTCTCGCACACACGCATTCTCTCTCTCACTCGCACACACGCATTCTCCCTCTCTCACACACATTCTCTCTCTCTCACACACACGCATTCTCTCTCTCCGACACACGCATTCTCTCTCGCACACACGCATTCCCTCTCTCAGTCGCACACACGCATTCTCTCTCTCTCACACACATTCTCTCTCTCTCTCACACATGCATTCTCTCTCTCTTGCACACACGCATTCTCTCTCTCACACACATTCTCTCTCTCCCTGACACACATTCTTTCTCACACACACATTCTCTCTCTCACACACACATTCTCTCTCTCACACACGCATTCTCTCTCACACACACATTCTCTCTCTCACACACGCATTCTCTCTCTCACACACGCATTCTCTCTCTAACACAAACATTCTCTCTCTCACACACACATTCTCTCTCTCACACACGCATTCTCTCTCTCACACACGCATTCTCTCTCACACACACATTCTCTCTCTCAGACACGCATTCTCTCTCACACACACGCATTCTCTCTCACACACACATTCTCTCTCACACACACATTCTCTCTCACACACACATTCTCTCTCTCTCACACACGCATTCTCTCTCAAACGCACATTCTCTCTGACACACACATTCTCTCACACACGCACTCTCTCTCACACACGTATTCTCTCTTTCACACACATTCTCTCTCTCACACACATTCTCTCTCTCACACACACATTCTCTCTCTCACACAAACACATTCTCTCTCACACACACATTCTCTCTCGCACACACGCATTCTCACTCTCAATCGCACACACGCATTCTCTCTCTCTCACACACATTCTCTCTCTCTCTCACACACGCATTCTCTCTCTCTCACAGACATTCTCTCTCTCTCACACACACGCATTCTCTCTCTCTGACACACGCATTCTCTCTCGCATACACGCATTCTCTCTCTCACTCGCACATACGCATTCTCTCTCTCACACACACATTCTCTCTCTCTCTCACACGCACATTCTCTCTGACACACGCATTCTCCCTCTCACACACACATTCTCTCTCTCACACACATTCTCCCTCTCACACACACATTCTCTCTCTCACACAAACACATTCTCTCTCACACACACATTCTCTCTCGCACACACGCATTCTCACTCTCACTCGCACACACGCATTCTCTCTCTCTCACACACATTCTCTCTCTCTCTCACACACACATTCTCTCTCACTCGCACACACGCATTCTCTCTCTCTCACACACATTCTCTCTCTCTCTCACACACGCATTCTCTCTCTCTGACACACGCATTCTCTCTCGCACATACGCATTCTCTCTCTCACTCGCACACACGCATTCTCTCTCTGTCACACACATTCTCTCTCTCTCTCACACAAGCATTCTCTCTCTCTTGCACACACGCATTCTCTCTCTCACACACATTCTCTCTCTCTCTGACACACATTCTCTCTCACACACACATTCTCTCTCTCACACACACATTCTCTCTCTCACACACGCATTCTCTCTCACACACACATTCTCTCTCTCACACACGCATTCTCTCTCTCACACACGCATTCTCTCTCACACACACATTCTCTCTCTCAGACACGCATTCTCTCTCTCACACACGCATTCTCTCTCACACACACATTCTCTCTCACACACGCATTCTCTCTCACACACGCATTCTCTCTCTCTCACACACATTATCTCTCTCTCTCACACACGCATTCTCTCTCACACACGCATTCTCTCTCACACACACATTCTCTCTCACACACGCATTCTCTCTCACACACGCATTCTCTCTCACACACGCATTCTCTCTCACACACACATTCTCTCTCTCTTACACACACATTCTCTCTCTCACATGAATTCTCTCTCGCACACACGCATTCTCTCTCTCACTCGCACACACACAATCTCTCTCTCTCATACACATTCTCTCTCTCTCACACACACGCATTCTCTCTCTCTGACACAGGCATTCTCTCTTGCACACACGCATTCTCTCTCTCACACACATTCTCTCTCTCTCTGACACACATTTTCTCTCACACACGCATTCTCTCTCTCACACACACATTCTCTCTCTCATACACGCATTCTCTCTCACACACACATTCTCTCTCTCACACACGCATTCTCTCTCGCACAAACGCATTCTCTCTCTCACTCTCATTCTCTCTCTCTCTCACACACATTCTCTCTCGCTCTCACACACGCATTCTCTCTTGCACACACATTCTCTCTCACACACACATTCTCTCTCAAACACAAATTCACTCTCTCTCAAACACGCATTCTCTCTCACACGCACATTCTCTCTGACACACACATTCTCTCACACACGCACTCTCTCTGACACACGCATTCTCCCTCTCACACACACATTCTCTCTCTCACACACACATTCTCTCTCACACACAAACACATTCTCTCTCACACACAAACACATTCTCTCTCACACACACATTCTCTCTCGCACACACGCATTCTCACTCTCACTCGCACACACACATTCTCTCTCTCTCTGACACACATTCACTCTCACACACACATTCTCTCTCTCACACACACATTCTCTCTCTCGCACACGCATTCTCTCTCACACACA